>NC_051393.1:8369698-8372198 GCF_015228065.2 Penaeus monodon
TTTTTTTCCTCATACAAAAACAGCGCGTCGAGTGCAGGTGACATGAAGATATTTTCGATGACGTTTATAAAACCCTTGAGTGTTACCGCCATCTACTCAGGCGTCTCCGCAGCATCTTCCACTCAGTTTGCTCACTGGATCCGTTGAGGAAACTCACTCGCCGGATGACATCTGCCTAAAAGTGATTAGGCACAAAAAGTACTACAGTTTCAAATACAAATAAAAAAATAGATAAACAAATAAATAAATAAATAAATAAATAAATAAATAAATAAATACTACAGTTTCAAATACAAATAAAAAAATAATAAATAAATAAATAAATAAATAAACAAATAAATAAATACTACAGTTTCAAATACAAATAAAAAATAATAAATGAAAAAATGAATAAATATATAATAATGAAATACATTTTAAAAAGTAAAGACGAAGACAAGAGCTGATATATCAACGAAAACGACATATTCTTTTTATTCCGCTTTCCCGTAATGTCTCGGGTGCTGATGGCGGCATAAAGCAATGCTTTCATATTCCCAGCGCAAACGAAAGAAAACCTTCCACCTATATCCAGTAAAATGTCGGTACACAACCCTTGTCTTCGCCTTAACTCGATCAATGATCAATCAGCCGACAGGGGACGAGAAGGGGAGGAAGTGGAGCTCGACGACGAAGGGGGAGAGCTGATGGAAGAGAGAGAGAGAGAGAGAGAGAGAGAGAGAGAGAGAGAGAGAGAGAGAGAGAGAGAGAGAGAGAGAGAGAGAGAGAGAGAGAGAGAGAGAGAGAGAAAGAGGAGGAGAAGCATAAAAACAGGGTAATATGACGAAGAGAACAAAAAACAAACAAAAAGACGAAGGCAAATGAGTGAGGAGGCAAGCAAAATACACAATAAAAATAGACAGAAGAGGAGGACAAAGAGCTTAAGCAATACGACTACTCCGTCTTTAAGGTGAGTTGTTTGCTCTCCGAGAATACATTTACGCTGGTATCGAAATCGAGCTGCATTTTATCCTCGCACCTTCTACCATATCATATATCTTCGTTATCTACACCTTTATCTATTTAACCTCCTGTAATGTCTTATATAGGGGCCGCGGTGGCCGAATGGTTAGAGCGTCGGAATCAAGACAATCTGAGTTCGAGGGTTCGAGTCACCGACCGCCGCGTTGTTTCCCTTGGGCAAGGAACTTCACCTCGATTGCCTACCTAGCCACTGGGTGGCCAAGCCAGCCCAAGTCAGTGCCGGGTAAATAGAGATGGTGACTCGATAAAAACACCGGGCGGAAGGCAATGGCAAAACCACCGCTCTAAATTGCCAAGAAAAATCATGGAAGCCCATGATCGTCAAGGCCGCGGTGGCCGAATGGTTAGAGCATCGGACTCAAGACTGTCACGACGGCAATCCGAGTTCGAGGGTTCGAGTCACAGGCCGGCGCGTTGTTCCCTTGGGCAAGGAACTTCACCTCGATTGCCTACCTAGCCACTGGGTGGCCAAGCCAGCCCAAGTCAGTGCTGGTCCCAAGCCCGGATAAAATAGAGAAAATGATTACCTAAAAGGTAACACCGGCATTCTCCGTGGAAAGGAACTGGGGACCCTACCACGTACTCACTCCAAGAGCATCACAACATGAAAACTACAATTAAGTATCATGCTGTGACCACGGCGGCTCAGACATAAACCTACCGTTAAAAGAAGAAGAATGTCTTATATAAGGCCGCGGTGGCCGAGTGGTTAGAGCATCGGACTTAAGACTGGCACGACGGCAATCTGAGTTCGAGGGTTCGAGTCACCGGCCGGCGCGTTGTTCCCTTGGGCAAGGAACTTCGCCTCGATTGCCTACCTAGCCACTGGGTGGCCAAGCCAGCCCAAGTCAGTGCTGGTCCCAAGCCCGGATAAGTAGAGAAAATGATTACCTAAAAGGTAACACCGGCACTTTCCGTGGAAAGGAACTGGGGACCCTACCACGCACTCACTCCAACAGCATCACAACATGAAAACTACAATTAAGTATCATGCTGTGACCACGGCGGTTCAAACATGAACCTACCGTTGAAAAAAAAAGTCTTATATGTAAAATCCTTTATTACTTTGTACGTAAGCATACTATGCTATTCCTCCTATCATTTCACTCACGTTACGAATTCTCACTTTTTTATACGAACTACCACCGTTTCCCATTATTCCCTTGAACATTTCGGGAATCAGTCGCCTCGCGCGTACCCGAACGGGATCAAATAATACCCTAAAATGACTCAATACCTCGAAAGCCTCTCTGCCACGTGCCCTGGACCTCCCAGCAAGAATGCCAACGCCTGCATATTACCTCCGAAACTTCCCGACTGAGCCAGGACATGATTGGCTGTTTAGGAATGACGTCACGGGAATGCCAGAGGGTGATTGGCTATATTGCAGGAACGAAATCTCAACTTTTTAAGGCTACTTTTCTTCTTTTTCGTTTTTTCTTATTTCTTCTTGCACTAAATTCAAATCAAATAATTT
>NC_051393.1:8374698-8377198 GCF_015228065.2 Penaeus monodon
ATAAGGCTCAAGTTGCCGTCGTAACAAGGGAACCAATCAGCCTTATAGGAGCGTCCGAGGTGCGAAGGACACCCGAGATTCCCCGTCGACGCCCACGGCCGGCTCCTCCTCCTCCGCCTCCTGCAACAACTTGATGTGAGTCTTAACTTTTGTGCATCGGTTGCCTTCATCCACAAAGTTAAGACGACTCCAAGTTAATGATGGAAAAAAAAGAAAAAAAAAAATGGTGGTTGTGAAGTTTTACTGATCGGAACTAGTTTTATTGCGTCCGTTATTCTAGAGTTTATTGACTACTGTATCATTGTCACGCATCAGTCAAAAGTCGAGGCATAAACACGGAAAATGCGTAAAATGAAATACAAGTCAAATGTCAAAACTCTACGGATGGTTACCCGCATTTGACAATCGACATTCATGTGTGCCTTTTGTGACTACTCCAATATAAAAAATATAACATATACAACTTATTGTATATAACTGTATAATGTCAAAATACATTCCAGCTTGTACACTTCAATATATACAACTGCAATTATTATGTATGTATAAGCAATACTCCTATATATGATAATAGCATAATCTAAAGTCTGTACACTATGGAGTCCGCATTTGATGAGTACCTTTTGACAGCGGATGATGTGCGACTTATATTAATATAGAAAGGAATTTTACGACGGGATGTCTTTCAATATCTCCTCGATTGATGTATTGGAATGCAATATATTCGTGATAGTGAATTTTATTCTTATCTTTCATTCGTGAACTTTCACTTTTATAGCATATATCGCTAAAGAAACATTGGTTTATCGTGAGCGATTACAAATAAGTAAATAAAAAGGTTTCCAGTTTTCAATTTTTCCTCCCTTCTCCTCTCCTCTCCTAATCTCTCTCTCTCTCTCTCTCTCTCTCTCTCTCTCTCTCTCTCTCTCTCTCTCTCTCTTTCTCTCTCTCTCTCTCGCTCTCGCTCTCGATCTCGATCTCGCTCTCGCGCTCTCGTGTTCTCTCGCTCTCTTGCTCTCTTGCTCTCGCGCTCTCTCGTTCTCGCGCTCTCTCTCTCTCGCTCTCGCCCTCTCTAGCTCTCGCGCTCTCTCGCTCTCTCTCTCTCCCGCTCTCTCTCTCTCGCTCTCTCTCTCTCTCTCTCTCTCTCTCTCTCGCTCTCACTCTCGCTCTCGCTCTTTCTATGATTCCTTCCTATCTTGCCCCCCCCCCCCCGTGTGTGTGTGTGTGTGTGTGTGTGTGTGTGTGTGTGTGTGTGTGTGTGTGTGTGTGTGTGTGTGTGTGTGTGTGTGTGCGTGTGCGTGTGCGTGTGCGTGTGCGTGTGCGTGTGCGTGTGCGTGTGCGTGTGCGTGTGCGTGTGCGTGTGTGTGTGTGTGTGTGTGTGTATGTGTGTGTGTGTGTGTGTGCCGTGTACATTTACATTAATACATATCTCGTATGCAAAATCTGGAATTTTATCAAATATAGTGAATAATTTAAGTGTACACAGTTATGTATCCGAGCGCAAAAAGCACTTGTCACCGGCGAACTGCAAATAAAAATTCGTTGCACTTGTTCTCCGCACTTGGAAAAAGGCTGCGGAAAAACGGTCACAAACCACATGCCAGGCGCTTGTTCCTCAGCCGCCACTCAGACCGGTCGGCGAATGTTAGTTTTCGAGGCCAAAGGGATCTCCGAGGGCCCTTCCGTTCTCGTCTGTGTGTGTTTCTCTGCAATTTCATTTGCAATTCTCACTTTGGATTAAATTCGGTATTTCGAGAAATGATGTGGTAACTATGTTGATGAATAGCAAGGGCAAAATAACAGACTGAATCTAGCAATCACATACGAATAACTATCTTGTTATCACAGAGGAATACCGCCATTAAGAGAAATAGTAGTAACTATTTTATCATTGTTCTTCCCACCTGCACATGCAAGGGTCACACCACTCCGCTTCATTCCATTTCTATTACATCGGCCAAATGGACAAGCCTGGGGATTGTCCAACAGACAATCCCCAGGCTCGTCCGATACAGAAACTCAATTTCAATAACGTACACTTGTATTTTTTACACGTTCCCATACGCTGGGTACTAGTCCTCTTCCTTCTATATCTATCTACATATCTTACTCATCTTTAACACTATTTGCTTTCCAGACTTTATCGATCCCTCACTTTATTCCTCCACAATCCGCATCCACATAGATCGCTCAGTCTGCCCCCTCTGGCCTTTGCTTCCACCATCTGGCCATCCACATTTCAAAGGATCTCACTTATTGAAGCTACATTCCCGCTCGGAAGACACTACAGAGAGCTACGGTGTGCAAGAGCCAGTTAGGTAAGAATCAGACTGTCGAAATCTTTAAAAATTATTTCGAAAGAGGGCCGTTGCGTCTCATGCGCCCATGTATAACTCGATAATAAAGAGGGTAACTGTCTTTTAGTGATCTCGCGTGTTTTTTTTTTTTTTTTTTTCAAAGACAGAACTATTTTACTATAGAATAAGCAAAACCGTGATAT
>NC_051393.1:8384698-8387198 GCF_015228065.2 Penaeus monodon
GAGGAAGACGAGGAGGTGTGAGGGGGAGAGAGAGACAGGGGGAAGTGTAAAGGCAAGAGACGGGAAGAGAACGTGTGAAGGGAGGGGAGGGAGACAAGGAGGTGGGAAGGGAGGGGAGGGAGACGAGGACGTATGAAGGGAAGGGAGTAAGAAGAGGAGATGTGAAGGGAGGGGAGGAAGAAGAGGAGGTGTGAAGGGAGGGGTGGGAGACGAGGACGTATGAAGGGAAGGGAGTAAGAAGAGGAGATGTGAAGGGAGGGGAGGAAGAAGAGGAGGTGGGAAGGGAGGGGGGAAAGAAGACTCAGGTGCTGGCGGAGAGGCTGGTGATCAGGTCCAATTTAAGACGTCCATTATTTACCCTTACCGGTGCCCTGAGGAGCAGGCAACTTCTCCCGGCCTCCTCTGGTGCTGCTGACGGACCCATTCAACTTCGCTCACCTGTGGAAGAAGACAGGAGCTCTTGGTTACAGAAATAAGACCTCATTACGCCTTAAATCTTACCTCCAGACGCTGCCCTTGTGCCGACGTCTCGTAAATCTTGCGGTGTATCTAGCCTTGTAGTTCTTGGGCGGTGAACTTCGAACACTTCAAACTTATAGTCTGCGTAACTTATTGCGAAATTGGAGTTAAACATTGTTTCTGATATAGATCTGAGCTTACTGACAAAGTTATTAGACAATTTATTCGTAAGTAATGCTCAGGCTTAAGACTGTCTTTGCCAGAAGGGAATCAAAGGCCATTGTCATTTCCATCACTATAATTCAAATCAACATCAGATCAATCCTGCTGCATCCATTAATGAGCTTTGATCATTTTGGATTTTGGGCACCAGCTCTTGCCACTGTGTGCGTCTGAGGGTTATGCGTGCGTGCGTTTGTGAAGGCGTGTTTTGTGTCTATGTATGTGTGTGTATGCTTGTGGGAATGTAAGTGACTAAACAATCGATGGGTTTAAGTAAGTGTGAGATCGAGTAAATGAGTTAGTAAATGTGTAAGACGGAGAAGGGTACATCGTGTGTAAAACATATTACATATACATGTTATACAATATTCCGTATAGATAATACAATGCTGTTACTTGTTTGTCGACCTATTTAACGACCTTTTTCATATATCTTTCACAATCAGTTATTCATAAAACTCGTTCAAATGTTATATCAGCCCCCCCCCCCTCCCCCTCCCTCTTCTATTCGCTTTCCTTCGTCATATTTCTTTTTCCATCCATTCCTTCCCCAGCAGAAACGGAAACAAGCAGAATCCAGACAACATGAAAATTCCCAAAAACACACGACCCTTTTCCCCTCCCCTTCTGGACGTGACCTCGTCTGCAGAAGCTACTACAGACCTCGTCCATCCCGGCAGAGCAAACACACCTCACTCATCTTGTGTGTTTGCTCCAACATGACATCTCCCTGGAGCGGGCGTTGGCATTTCCCTGTGGTAGTGTGCCGCGTGGGTGCTCTTGTGTGGTCCTTGCCCCTTTCCTCTCTCTTTGTGTGTCCTGACTTCTCTTCGTCTCTTTCGCACGGAAAAGACACTCTTGATTCTTGTCCACTTACGGCTGGGGTTCTCCTAGTTCGCATATTGTAACCTACCATCCATGACTCGTTTTCTGATCCTTACAAACTTCACTTTTATCCATTTACTCACGATATCAACGCATTTATTGGGCTCATTGCATTATAAGCCAAGCACGACATTGCCTTACTACTACATCTGAACTTCGCTATGCGTCATCGTTTTCTTGGAAATCAATAGATTTCGTAACTCCTTCATATTTTTTTTTCTAACTCCTGGGGTATGTTCTATACAAAACTTGACTCGGTTTTCTTACCTGGCCGCACAACTTTCGCCATTAATGTCATCCGGTTGAAGATGTCCGAACTCTGATGTGTAAATGTAGCCTTTTGCACTACGAATTCATGTTCTTCACAATATTTTCCCCAATATTCTTTTTTTTTTGCCGTATATCATTTTTTCGACTGATATTTTCATTCGTCTATTCTTCGTTTGCCTATCACTGACTCTGTCTGTCTGTCTGTCTGTCCGTCTGTCCGTCCGTCTGTCTGTGTCCGTCCGTCCGTCCGTCTGTCTGTCTGTCTTTCCGTCCATCCGTCCGTCTGTCTGTCTGTCTGTCTATCTGTCTGTCTGTCTGTCTGTCCGTATGTCTGTCTGTCTGTCCGTCTGTCTGTCTGTCTGTCCGTCCGTCTGCCTGTCTGTTTATCTGTCTGTCTGTCTGTCTGTCTGTCTGTCTGTCTGTCCGTCCGTCCGTCCGTCCGTCTGTCTGTCCGTCTGTCTCTGTCTCCCTCTCTCTCTTTCTCCCTCCCTCCCTTTCTCCCTCTCTCCCTCCCTCCCTCTCTTCCTCCCTCCATCCCTCTCTCTCTCTCTCTCTCTCTCTCTCTCTCTCTCTCTCTCTCTCTCTCCTCTCTCTCTCTCTCTCTCCTCTCTCTTTTCTCTCTTTTCTCTCCCTCCCTCCCTCCTCCCCCCCTCTCTCTCTCTCT
>NC_051393.1:8394698-8402198 GCF_015228065.2 Penaeus monodon
TGCACAATGCCCGCATCCGCTCACTGCAGTCAACCTGACACTGGGCCTATTTGCAGACAACGGCCAAAAGGTAAGGCGACGAGAGAACGAGTACTGACTTGTCCCTGGGGAGCCACCAGGGTGCACACAATGAGAGCGAAAGCGAGAGCGAGAGCGAGAGAGAGGGGTGATGGAGAGAGAAAGAGAAAAAGAGAGACCGTTGGTAAAGAGAGAGAGAGGGGGGGTAGAGAGAGAGAGAGAGAGAGAGAGAGAGAGAGAGAGAGAGAGAGAGAGAGAGAGAGAGAGAGAGAGAGAGAGAGAGAGAGAGAGAGAGAGAGAGAGAAAGACGGGGGGGGGGGAGTGAGAGAGTGAGTGAGTGAGTGAGTGAGTGAGTGAGTGAGTGAGTGAGTGAGTGAGTGAGTGAGAGAGAGAGAAAGAGAGAAAGAAAGAAAGAGAGAAAGAGAGAGAGAGAGAGAGAGAGAGAGAGAGAGAGAGAGAGAGAGAGAGAGAGAGAGAGAGAGAGAGAGAGAGGAGAGAGAGAGAGAGAGAGAGACAGAGAGAGAGAGAGAGAGACGAGGGGGAGGAAGATGAAAAGTACAGATCGATATCGAATGTTCACGTGGATCAAAAAACTACGTTTCTTCATAATAAACGTACGTATTAGTATATTAACCGTAAATATGAGTTGAGTATACGAGAGTTAAATAAAAACAGAGAATTTGCACCAGTATGACAACGACTAACTAGGTCCATCCCCCTTGGTAACGACGCGTACAATGTAATCAACAGGTCGTTAGACGGACTAGTTAGAGAGGAATTCCGCGTCTACCAATCTCTCTTCACGCTCTAAGTTCGGGGGAAAGTGAATAAGACCGGCGCCATTAAGGTGATAATTCACCGTAAACTCATGTAATCAAATACTAATAACCACTCGCTTTACAAACGTATAAGCCATCGACGTAAAGGATAACAGCATGGAAAAAATTGCTGACCTTTCTCTGTCGATCTAAATACATAGTGGGGGGACGTATGTTATTTGCCACGCTTCAATCTAATGCCATGACGTAATGTTACCGTTGACACTTGCTTCCTAATATCATTATACATTTTTTTACTCCGTTGACACTAGTTTCCTATTATGATGAGGGACTTTTGCCCCGTTTGACACTTACTGATATTAAGAGGCAATTTTACTCCGTTGACACTTGTTTCATAATATAAAGAGGTAATTTTACTACACTGACACTTGCTTCCTAGAATTATCAGGTAATATTACTCCGTTGACACTTGCTTCCTATTATTACGAGGTAATTTTACTCCGCTGAAAGTTGCTTTTAACGCCAATGGGAGAGTTACGTAGATCCCAAACTACCCTGCTACCCTCCCTCTCCCCTCCCCCAGAAAGTAGAAAAAATACGAACGTATCATAAAACTGGCCAACAAATCCGCGCATAACATTGGCAGGTAATTTGCATGCACATTTCACTCGAGTTCACTTTTATATGAGGAGCGGGAGTGCGATGAACCGTTTATCTGGCATAATGACCCGGAGCCATTAATTAGGCGCTCGCTCTTTTAATCATCATTTATTGTGTCCATAATTTCGCGTGCCCGATAAGATAATAAATACAGCTGCATGATATAATCTCCCGAATTTCTTTTTTTTTATTATTAATGGCAGTATGTCATAATTTACGTGTTTTCCCTTTTGCTGGTTTTCTTCGTTTCTCTGATTCTTTGTTTCTCCTTTTTTTCGTTTCCTTCCTCATAACTTCCGTGTTCTTTTCGTCTTGTGATTTATTTTTTTCTCTGTTTTATTCTTACACTTTCTGAAATTCCTTCTCTATAACATTCGTTTCCTCTTCCTTTGTAGTCTCTATATCATTCATTCTTTTCTTCCTCTCACCCTCTTTCACGTCCGTCCATGTCTTTCTTTCTCCCTCGCACTGTTTCATTTCTTTGATTTTCCCATTCATGCCTTTACCTCTACTTCTTTTCCCTTTCTATTTACCACTCACACTCTCCCTTCCCCTCTTTCTCTTTCTTCCTCTCTCCCTCGTCTCCTCTCTATTCCTCTTCTCCCCTCCCTTGTCCCTCCTCTCCTTCCTCCTCTCCCCCCCCCCCTCAGCCTTTCTCTCCTCACATTTTCACTACCACTACCTTTAACTCTCCCTCCCCCTCTCCCTCAGCCTTCTCTCCCTCCCCCATTCCCGTGAACTCTGAATTTAACTCCCCCTCACAATCTCTCTCTCTCTCTCTCTCTCTCTCTCTCTCTCTCTCTCTCTCTCTCTCTCTCTCTCTCTCTCTCTCTCTCTCTCTCTCTCTCTCTCTCCCAGCCTTCCTCTCCCTCCCCCATTCGCACTGCCACTACTTCTAACTCTAACTTCAACTCCCCCTCTTCCTCTCCCTATCCCTCTCCCTCTCCCTCTCCCTCTCCCTCTCTCACAGCACCCCGGTAGGCGCGTGACCCTTAGCAATCAACAGCCTGTGCACAAGGGACAAAGTTCTTATGAGAGATTCTTCCAGAGGGTTCAGAGCGCCTGCGATGAAGGTTATGGAAGACGTAATATCCTGGGCAAGTGAGGGGCAGGCAGGCAGGCAGGGAGGTGAGAGTCGGGAGAGTCATGCGATTTTTTGGCCACATTTGTTTTCATCCGAAATACTTGTTCACCAATCTGCTTTTTGTTTTCTGCAGCTAAATTCTTGCTGGCTTTCAACGCACGTGCTGAAATGATCGTATCCGAAGGCATTATCTGCTACCATTTCCTCAGAGAGTTAGTGGGTCAGCAAGCGGAACACACGCAAGCATCCGAGGGACTTTGTGCTTCCGAAAGATAAACCGAGTGCCTTGCACGGCATCTGATAATCCAGCCATGATCCCGAGGGCAAATGACGTCCTGCATGCAAGCAGATCAAAGCAGACTTTTTTTAACACCTGTTTTTTTCCACGACAGTCGATAACGTTTCCTCTCAGCTCCGCATGACCGAGCCTGACCTGAGCCCCGGCGTGTTGGCGTGGCACCCTCGCGCTTCTTCCTAACGGCGGCTCCTTCTGGCCGCCCCCTGGCTCTGGTTTGGAGACGCAACGCACACGCAATTCTCACCCTTCTGACGGGGAGCCAAGAAGTCACCTCCGGCCGTAAATCCTGACTGCTTACGTGATCGACGCTGAGTCAGACGCGTGATATATTATGCCGCCATGTTGTGGAAAAGGCTCAGGGTTTTTTTCCGCCATCATATACAAGCGTAAAAAGAAATAAAAAAATAAAAAATAAAAAATAAATAAATAACAAATAATAAAAAATAAATAATAAAAAAATCTGGGAAAAGAAAGATAGACACTCAGGTAAATGCGTAATCTGGCAGACTTAAAAAGGAAATGATAAAGAACTTTTATCTGCCTTTGAACGACCATACTTTATTTTAAGCACAGCTGGATGCGTCCCCTAACTGCCTAATTTGTTTCGCTTCCGCCACAGAGCAACTTCTCCAAGAAGTGCCTAATCAAGTAGATTGCAGTCCTCCTTCTGATTAATCTGTTCTCGAGACGACCTGCCTGCATGTCTGCCAGTTAATGGATCCTTTGAAGTGTGATTTTGGAGTTGATATCTTCCCAGGCTCTGTAGTGATGTGTTGCCCCAAACCCGTGGTTCTGAGAGGTGCTACAAGAGGCAGAAAGGAAGGCAAACTTTCTACATGAATATTTGCATTTACCCCCCACCCCACCCACACCCTACCCCACCCACACCCCCACCCCTAACCCCCCACTCCCCACTCCCCACTCCCCACTCCCTCAGCCCTCGTCGCTTTCGATCGAAATCTTTGGCTCAAGCCTCCTCCGACGCGGACGTCGCTCAGCGCTGTCAGAAAGGGAACTTTGAGCCTTCTTATTGTCTTTTCACTAATGAATTAATCAGTCACACATCACTGCGCATTTGCTTATTCATTAGCCATCTATGCCCACGCTAATGAATTCTAAAACGATTTAAAATCTTAAGTTGTGGAATAAGTACACACTCGTGCATGAAACATCAAAATCGTGTGTGTACGGGAACGTGTACGTGTACTTGTACGTGTACGGATATGTACACGTATATGCATACATAAACGTACATGTGCGTGCGTGCAAGAGCTATATACAGACTTGCGTGTACATGTGCGAGTGCGTGTACGTGTGTATGTGTGTATGTGTGTGTGTGTGTGTGTGTGTGTGTGTGTGTGTGTGTGTGTGTGTGTGTGTGTGCGTGTGCGAGTGCGAGTGCGTGTGCGTGTGCGTGTGCGTGTGCGTGTGCGTGTGCGTGTGCGTGTGTGTGTGTGTGTTTGTGTGAATATATTTATGTATGTGTATGTATGCATGTGTATGTATGTATGTATGTATGTGTGTGTGTGTGTGTGTGTGTGTGTGTGTGTGTGTGTGTGTGTGTGTGTGTGTGTGTGTGTGTGTGTGTGTGTGTGTGTGTGCACGTGCATTTGTGCATGTGCACGTGCATTTGTGTGCGTGCATCTGTGCACGTGCATTTGTGTATGCGCACGTGTATTTGTGTATGTGCATGTGCATTTGTGCGTGTGCGTGTGTATATGTGTGTGTGCCTGAGAGAGAGCAGATCCACATCCAAAATTTACCCAGCCTCTCAGCCGCCCAAAAACTCCTGTCCACCAAGCGCACAAGTAACCACCAAGGCGTCCCTTCCCCGTTGCATCCCCGTTCGCCTTTCCTTCCCACACGCGAGCAGCACCAATGCCCTTCACCTCGAGATGATGGCGGAATAATTCACTCCAATTTGTATCAGCCGTGTTCCTCGCCCCCCTCCTCCCCCTCCCTCTCCCTCTCCACCCCCACCACCACGCCCTATATTCCCCAAACACGTTATCGATCTTTCCCTCAGTTCCGGTTTTCTTCAAACAGATCGAAGAGGCCTAAGCTACCCATATCGATCAGCATCATAGGCCTAACCTCCTTCTCTTCATCAGACATTGTCAACTGATCATTCTGTGCGAGGGAATAAAAAAAAAAAAAAAAAAAAAAAAAAAAAAAAAAAAAAAATATATATATATATATATATATATATATATATATATATATATATATATATATATATATATATACTTTTTATGTTTTCCATATGTGAACACTTTTCTTTTCCTAATTTTCATTAACCCGTTTCTTCACATTCTTTAGCATTATGTAATATCAATCTGTTTAGTTTTTTTTTCACGTCTTGCTTTTCTTTTTCTATCTCCCCATTTTCTTCCTATACCCACATTTCACTTCCACTATTCCGTTATCTAAACTCGTAAACATCCTTTCGATCTTCTATCCGTAAACTGGAAAATAAGCAAGACAAAATATTACTTCCCTGGTGAGTACTTTCTCTGGGAAAAACAGCCTGGAAGCCTCTGTGATATCGTCCCTCCAGACGCAATGTTTCATACGCGCAAAGTAATCTTCCCTCCCTCTCACTTCCTCCCTTTCTTACTCTCTTTCTTCCTTCCCCGCTGTCTTTCTCTTTATATAACTTTCTTTTTCCTCTATTTCTCTCTTTTTCTCTGTCTGTCTGTCTGTCTGTCTGTCTGTCTGTCTGTCTGTCTGTCTGCCTGTCTCTGTCTGTCTGTGTCTGTGTCTGTCTGTCTGTGTCTGTCTATATCTGTTCTCTTCTCTCCCCTCTCCTCCGTCCCTCCTCTGCTCTCCTCTCTCTCTCCTCTTTTTTCTATTCCTCTCCTCTCTATCTCTCGTTTCCTCTCTTCACTCTTCCCTCATTTCCTCTCTCTTTTCTCTCCTCTCCTCTCCTCTCCTTCTTCTCTCTCCTCTCCTCTCCCTCTTCTTCTCTCTCCCATCTTTCTTCTTCTCTCTCCTCTCTTCTCTTTTCTGTCCTCTCCTCTCTCTTTTAAAATCTCCTTTCTTCTATTTCCTTTCCTCTCCTCTCACCCCTCTTCTGACCTCTCTTCTATCTGCTCTCCTCTTCACTCAGCTCTTTCCTCTTCTTTTTCTCCTCTCCTCTCTCTTCCACGTATCTCCACTTCTCCCTCTTCTCTTCTCTTCTCTTCTCACACTTCTCTCTTCTCTCTTCTATTCTCTCTCTCTCTCTCTCTCTCTCTCTCTCTCTCTCTCTCTCTCTCTCTCTCTCTCTCTCTCTCTCTCTCTTCTCTCTCTCTCTCCCTGGTAATCCATCTTTAATCCTCGCACTTCCAGCGTTTCCTCTTCCTCCGTATCCTCGTCCCTCCTCCCTCCGGCGTCTAGCTTTCTTCCCCCGTCTCTCCTCTTCCTTCATCAATAGTCACTAATGTCTCTCCTTTTCGCATTTTGTTTACTGCATTTTGCCTCCAGTTTCTTCCCTTTAACTGTCTCCTCCCTTACTCCACGTCCTGCCTTTGGGTGCTTTTAGCTTGTATATGTACAGACTCTTATCTCTACAATGGACGTGTCGCTTTACAACATACATAAAAGCGATACTACATATTATCTTAGTCTTTAGTCCCTGCATTAACACCGCGTATCCCATGGTAACTGACACTACAGCCTGAAACGCAAACATGAACTGTGAGGTCACGACATCAGGCCAAACTCTGGCCATCTCTAGACAGTATCTGGCCCAGCAGAAGGCATCACTTATCGCGTCTGGAGTTTGACCGAAGACATTGAATATTCATAACTATCTGCTGTAACAATCAGTTCCACATCAGGCAAGACACGGAGCGGAATTAACTTTGCCACTTTATGCCTCATCCCACCGCGCTCGTACGTTCGGTGGACATGCGTGTGACTCTATACACGCCTCAAGCAATGCACGCGTGTCATATCCTTCCTTATTAACTAGGCTACCCCGATGCGAGTAATAATGGATGAGGGAGACGTCGCTTCCTGTATTACCGCCCTTAGACACGACGAAAAAAAGGCATTGAAGCAGAAACTTGGAGCTTTTGTCTTCCTCGCTAAGGTCTTCTTTAGGCCTCCTTATCAGCCCGTTGAATCTACCGTTTTCCCTCCTATACGTTTCCTATTGTCATTTCCTTCCCATGTAGTTTTAATTCAGGGGGCGCTTATTCTTTCCGTGTATCCACATTGTTATCCACTTCTCTCCTCCCTTCTCCCTCCCATTCACACATTCTGTGTCCTACCCATCTTTCCCCCCCCTCAACACCTGGTCTGTCCCCTGCCAATATACCCTGTCGCCTTACCTACGATAGGTCTCAATAAACCAGCTTGACCTGTGATCCAATAAAACCCTCTGCGACGCACTTTCTCCATGCTGCTTTACGCACTCTGTGTCTGTTTTCGTTTCTCTTATAGTGACATCGTGGCTTGTGTTTTCATTCCTTTATGTCAGGTCTTCAAGAATGTGTAAAGCATAATTCTTGTTGTTCTATCTCGTTTTCCCTCAGTCGATGTGCATTTAAGTTTTACATCAATGTTATTATATTTTCTTTTCCCTTTTCATTTCTATATCATCACTATTATATACTATTGTAAAACTATCTGGCGTTACCCTTGCACATGCATTTAAGTAAAAATACTCCCTATTT
>NC_051393.1:8407198-8409698 GCF_015228065.2 Penaeus monodon
TGAATGCTGATTTTGTTGCCTGGTGACCTCTTCATATATAGCAGATGGGATAAGATACCTTTGTATGTCTCTATGTTTCCCTCACCCTCACCCTCACCCTCACCCTCACCCTCTCCCTCTCCCTCTCCCTCTCCCTCTCCCTCTCCTTCTCCTTCTCCTTCTCCTTCTCCTTCTCCCTCTCCCTCTCCTCTCCCTCTCCCTCTCCCTCTCCTTCTCCTTCTCCTTCTCCCTCTCCCTCTCTCTCTTTTATATCTCCCTCTCCCCCATCATTCCTCTCCCTCTGTCATCCATCCTCTCCCTCTACCTATCCCTATCCCTATCCCTACCCCTCCTACCTATCCCTCTCCCTCCTAAATCTATCTCTATCTCTATCCCTCTCCCTCTCCCTCTCCCTCCTACCTTCCTCCACCCCCCCCCCACCCTCCTGGTACCAAGGTCGATGCTTCACATGCAAAGTCATTTAATTTTGCAAAATCCACGCTCCGCAAACAATATCCAATAACTCCCCTTCTCCCTCTACCGCTCTTCGCGAAAAAATTCAACATCGCATTGCAAGTGACCAGATCCCCCATCACGACACTAAAAAAAAATAATAATAAATAAAAAAAAACGTATGTGCATGTATGTATATCTATATATGAATCTATACCTGTCTGTCTGTCTGTCTATCTGTTCACTTATCTAACTGTTATTTTTTCCCCATTCTGCTTATTCATTTACCTAGCTATCTTTCTACTTATCAGTCAATATATCTATCTATCTACTTATCTATCAATCATTTATCTATTTCTCTATCCATACATCTAACTGTCTGTATCTGTCTGTCTGTCTGTCTGTCTGTCTGTCTGTCTGTCTGTCTGTCTGTCTGTCTGTCTGTCTGTCTGTCTGTCTCTGTCTGCTTGTTTGCTTGCTTGCTTGCTTGCTTGCTTGCTTGCTTGCTTGCTTGCTTGTTTGCTTGCTTACCTGCCTGCCTGCCTGCCTTGCCTGTCTATATATCTATCTGCCTATCTGCCTGTCTTTCTATCAACCTATCTACCAACCTACCAACCTATCAATTTATCTATCTACCAATCTACTAAACTACCTACCTATCTATCTATCTATCTACCTACACAACCAGCTACCTAGCCTACCTAATCTATTCGCATGCTAATCCTGGCGTGTGCGTCTACTCCAATCCTCCTCCGCGCTTTCCCTCCCTCCCTCCCTCCCTTACCTCCCCCTTCCCTCCCTCCCTCCCTCACTCCCTCCCTCCCTCCCATCCTCCCTCCCTTCCCTTTCCCTCCCTCTCCCCCAGCCTCACATCCTCCCCTCCCTCCTTCCTTCCTCCCTCCCATCCTCCCTCCCATCCTCCCCTCCCTCCTTCCTTCCCCTTTCCCTCCCTCCCTCCCTCCCTCCCCTTTCCCTCCCTCGCATTTGAGCTTCTGGTGTCGCTCGTCCTTTGAGGGCTTCGCTCCCCTCGCCACTTCCGGTTATGCTATGCGCGGCGTCAAGGGTTTGCATGTCGCTGGGAAGAGACGACTACCCCCCACCCCTTCCCTTTCCCCTTCCCCTCCCTTCATTTCCCCTTTCCCCTTCCCCCTCCCCTCCCTTCTCACTCCCCTCACTTCCCCTTCCCCCTCCCCTCCCTTCTCACTCCCCTCACTTCCCCTTCCCCCTCCCCTCCCTTCTCACTCCCCTCACTTCCCCTTCCCCCTCCCCTACCTTCTCACTCCTCTCACTTCCCCTTCCCCCTCCCCTCCCTGTCTTCCTTTGTCTCTCGCTATCGCTTGTGTTCGTTCTTTCACGACGCTCGGAATTATTTGGTTATTGGCAGGTTCCCGATGATAATTATTTGAAATGCAGTGAGGTTATTCGGACAAGTTGCATTCACAGCCAATCATCATGAACCTTTCAAGTGCATCTTCACCTCGATAAACACAAAAGTATGAAAAAGAGGGAGTAGAGTCCTTTTGTTCTTCTTTTGTTTTTGTTTGTTATTCGTGCGCCTCCCTCTGCATATTCTCGCTATTTCTATTTTCTTTTATTTCTTCTACGTTTTGGCCGACATTTCTCTTCCCTTTCCATGACCTTTCTCCCTGGCCTTCGTTTTCCTCTTTTCCCCTCTTCCCCGCCTGGAGACTGATCTCGCTCTCCCCTCGCACGGGAGCGTATTCGTTTCCTCACTCTCTGAAGGAATCTCTAAGAACACTCCATGGCTTTTGCAAAAGTCCCAGGGCCCCTCGAAGGTCCAAGGGCCTCCCAGATTCTCTTCACCATACTCATACTTCCGTCTACCCCCAGGCCATCGCTTCCCTCTCCCCTTGTTTCCCCTCACCACTCAACTCTCCTTTCAGGTTCCCATCACCTCTCTCCCCTGTTCCCCAACTACTCTCCCTTCTATTTTGCCTCATAACTTTCTCCCGATTTCCCCTCACTACTCTCTCCCTCATTTCCCTTCACTGTTCTCTCCACTTCCCCTCACCATTCTCTCCCCCATATGTCTTTACCACTCTCTCCC
>NC_051393.1:8432198-8434698 GCF_015228065.2 Penaeus monodon
TTCTGATTTCCGGGAAACGAAAACGTCGCTGCCTTTATTTGTACTGTACCTGGTTCCCGCGGTGTGTGTGTGTGTGTGTGTGTGTGTGTGTGTGTGTGTGTGTGTGTGTGTGTGTGTGTGTGTGTGTGTGTGTGTGTGTGTGTGTGTGTGTGTGTGTGTGTGTGTGTGTGTGCGCGCGCGTGCATGCGTAGGCAAACGTACAGATAAATAGATAAATTAGATAGATATAGATTTATTATAACAGAAACCTCACACATATCAGCGAAAGAAAAGCAAGGAGAGGAGAGGAGAGTAGCTGGCCGCGTACCGAAACCGGCATCGACAGTACAAGTTCGACACACACTGGAGGACGAGCCATTGTTGCGAGCGCCTCCACAGTCCCCACGATAGCTGGGTGCTGAATGGCCGGCCCCTAAGCGACCTCTGTTCCTTCAATCACCTCTCTTCCTTCCTCCCTTTTATTTCGTCTGTCTTCTTCCCCTCCGTCCCCTTTCTTGTCTTTGTTTCGCCAGCACTTTGTCCCGCGCCTTCTTTTTTTTTTCTCTCTCTCTGTCTCCCGCTCTCTTTTTTTTTTCTTTCAACTCCGTTTCCTTTATTATCCCTTCTTTTCACGGGCCTCTTTATCAGATCTCCTTTCATTATTCTTGTTTACTCTACGTGCTCTTTTTAGATCTTGCGATGGTTCCGTATTCAAAGCTATTATGCATTTCGCCGCATTTCTGCATTATGCTATTCCACGTCCACGTTTTATTTTTTTACAATCGTTCTCTTTCGTTAATTTTCCTCTTTTCTTTGTCTATACATTTTTCCGCCCCGCACTTTGTCCCCTTCTCTATTTCTTTCGCTTAAGGTAAAAATCCCGACAGCCAGTGTACCTCCGGCTCTCGCCCGCCATCTTGCTCTATTTTTATTTGACTTATTTTTCCTTGTTTGTTTCTTTACCATTCCTTCCCTTTCGGGACGAGCAAAATGCTAAAACGAAATTGTTTCTCAGTGCGTATGCATCACTGCTTTTACCAAAAGATACTGTTTGCATACAAAATGAGCATCCATGAACTTCACACGTCGCTGACTGATAACTTTTAGATTACGCATTTTCCGCAAGATTACACGTGCAATCGAGCCAAATTACCTGCAATTTGGACGGAATATTCTGTTTGATGGCCTCGTATAAGAGCATATTCATTAACGATTACTAGGTAAAAACCTGCAAGGAAATTCTAAAGATGGGTCGAACTAACCACGCGTGCATACCGCCTTATACTACGGCATTGCGTAATGCGATATTCTCATCTTCACACATTCATCCGTACACTTCCTTTCCTCCCCTCTGTACGGATCTTTCCACCTTTCCCATTTTTCTCTCTGACGCAGGTGGTCATTTTATAAAATCGAAGCAGGGAAAGGAATGAAGTGGGGAGCTTGCGAGACCCATTATTTCGATGAGTGTCGTCCCCAACGCAACCCAGCGAGGGAGGCGCAGCATACCTCATAACCTTCCTTATTCTGTCTCTATTTTGAACGGCCTATTTTTTCGGCTTCGGAATCCGGCTGTGCGCGAGCGTGTGTGTATATCTCCCCCCCCTCCCGTCTCTCTCTCTCTCTCTCTCTCTCTCTCCCCTCTCTCTCTCCCCTCTCTCTCTCCCCTCTCTCTCTCCCCTCTCTCCCCCCCCTCCCCCCCCTCTCTCTCTCTCTCTCTCTCTCTCTCTCTCTCTCTCTCTCTCTCTCTCTCTCTCTCTCTCTCTCTCTCTCTCTCTCTCTCTCTCTCTCTCTTGTTCGTGTCCCTTTCTCTGTGTCTATACTTATGTCAGCTCCTGTCCCATTCCCTACCCCTGTCCTTGTCCTAATGACTGTACCTGTGCTTGTGTCTGTGCCTGTCCATGTGCCTGTCCATGTGCATGTCCATGTGCATGTGCATGTGCAACTGCATGTGCATGCCCCTCCAATAATCCAGTAAAGTTCATTTCTAGGTTGCGTCTGTTATTGGTTTTGATAATGGCGACTGTACGTGCACGCAAGACGAGCATTAGGAACATCAGCAACGCACAGTATATATGATTACATTTTCAAATGTTCTTATTGCACTAACAAATGAACACGCGCTCGCGTGCACATGAACACACATACACACATACACACACGCACGCGCGCGCGCGCTCATAGAGAGAGAGAGAGAGAGAGAGAGAGAGAGAGAGAGAGAGAGAGAGAGAGAGAGAGAGAGAGAGAGAGAGAGAGAGAGAGAGAGAGAGAGAGAGAGAGAGAGAGAGAGAGAGAGAGGGAGAGGAGAGAGAGAGAGAGAGCAACAAGGAGAGAGGAGAGAGAGGAGAGACAGAGAGACAGAAGACAGAGAGGAGAGAGAGAGAGAGAGAAGGAGAGAGAGAGGAGAGAGAGAGAGAGAGAGAGACAAAGACGGAGAGAGAGAGAGAGAGAGAGAGAGAGAGAGAGACTGTGAAACGCGTCCTTTTTAAGAACGCAACCCTTCCTCCGCCATCATCCAATC
>NC_051393.1:8442198-8444698 GCF_015228065.2 Penaeus monodon
GCTGAAGGGATGCTCCGGGTATGCATGATAGTGCATGACTAAAAGTATACAATTACTGAAGATTACTGTTGGGGGGGGTATAAGATCCGGACTACCAAGCAGGACAGAGATACAAAAAAATGCCGGGAAACCGTTTTGAAACAGCTCAGACAAATAACTCCCTTAGCTAGAGTCCTTTCTCTTTTCTTAGGCTGTCTCTGTCCCCATCTCCATTTAATAAATACATACAAAAAAATAAAACCTTTATGTCTATTCTATCCTTCATCAAATGTCCCCGACAGTTCATTCACCAACTTTTTAACCACTTCTTGTACCAGCATTTCCATCAGTCGAGAGCAGATGACCCTACACACGCAAACATCAAACAGCGTAGTGCGCGGAAATACACAGCAGCCAAAGAAAACCCTTGCCCAGGTGCCTTCGCTCCATTTTAAGCGCACACTGACCCAAAATAAATCAGGAAAACAAGAAACCACTTAGAACCATGTCAAGCAAACAGACCTTGTTGAATGAAGTTTATGCCGCTTAGATCAATACTCGAGTGAGAAAAGCACTACAGAGAACCATACATCTAAATAAGTCAATTCACAATCGACGTATGCAAATCAAGGAAAACACGATCCACATAAATCGATTCACAATCGAGGAAAGACGTAAATCGAGCAAGACATCACAATCCACACAAACCGACGTGAGCTAATCCACAAACAACGTAGTTCTGAATCAAGCAAAAACCCCACAATTCACGTAAACCGAAGGAGGTTAAACCACAAACAACACAAATCGAAAAAAAAAAAAAAAACAATCAACACATATCCACACAAAAAATTAACACAAATCGAAACCCCACGAAACGTTAACTACCCGAGACAACTATGAGTAACAAATCACCACAAAATGAGACGAACCAGCACCCTCCTGACGCGGAAAATACCCATTCGTGGTCCAGGCGTTGGGCTCCCTTTCTCGGGCTCTTACGCTCTCGCGGGCCCTCGATTTAGGAAGATTAATGACGGCGGAGGATTTTTTTTCTTTTCCATTTTTGAGGGAAAGAAAATGAAAGAGGAAGATGTGAGTATTAACATCGTTATCTTCGCAATTATGTAAGGACAAGGAAATGAGGATACGATAATTTCATGATAATAATAACACTCAGATAAGTACCTTTCATCAACACTAGTAGAAAAATAAACGTAAAACCTATATTCAAAAAAAAAAACACTATGAAACAGCAGAAGTTTATAAATTTTATGAATTACAACCGCTAGACCTGCGTCCTGCCACCTCGAGCAGACAAAGAAAGGACTTTTGAGCCTCTCAGCCATTCAGCAAGACTTATGGTGTGCTATTTACTTTCGGGTGAAGCAGGCGGGGTGGGGTGGGGGGTGGGGGATTCAGGGCGAGCTATTGCGGTGGGGCGTGGGAGGGGTGAGGGACTGGAAGGGCAATTGGAAAGGGAGGAGAGGACGGAAAGTAATGTGAGGAAAGAGGGAGAGATAAAAGATGTAATTCGTAACAACATTTTTTTTACTGAGAATAATAATGGTAACGGCAATGACATTAACATTAACACCAACAACTATAATAATAGTAATATCAGTAATAACAGGAGCAACGGAACACCAATAGTAATAATGACAATAACTATAACAATAATAATAACAATAACTATAATAATGATAATAATAATAATAATAATAATAATAATAATAATAATGATACTACTACTACTACTACTACTACTAATAATAATAATAATAATAACAACAACAACAATACTACTACTAGTAATAATAATACTATTAATGATAATAATAATATATTGTTGTTGCTGCTGCTGCTGCAGGTAACGACAATAAAAGTAAAACCAGTAACATCATACACAAAAACAAACAATAAAACGCTCTAAAATAAGAAACCGAGAGGACAGAAAGACAGATCCCCGTTCAGAGAGAGGGAAGAACACAAAGAAAGAACAGGTAACAGCAGAGATGAAAGAGCAAGAACGATTGACAACAGGCTAGGGAAACAGAGCTTTCGGAGGGGCTGGCTCACTTAAGTCTGTTTACAATAGCGCACTAAAAGAGGCAACCGAAACCGGGAGCAGTAAACCCACAATATTTTCTTCTTCTTTTTTTTAGCAATAACTCCCACAATGTCACAAAAATGACAGTACCGACTAGTTGAAATTAAAATCTGAAATGTCCTCATGGAACGTCAGTCAGGAAAAGAAAGAGAAAGCCAATATATCTCCTCCATTTATCTCAGCTACCCTGCATGAACGTAAACACAGGTATAGTTTTGAGGATAAACAAACAACCGAAATATTGAATTCGAGGTAAACTGCCAAAATGGAATCTTTATCTAAATATTATCAACATTTTCCAAATTTCTCATAAAAACTGCTTTATTTTTTATTTATTCATTATTTTGTCTTTTCCTTTTCTATAATCAATAAACCACTGGGTAAAATTCCTCCAATTTCAGTATTAACCATAGA
>NC_051393.1:8452198-8454698 GCF_015228065.2 Penaeus monodon
TTTCATTCTTATTGTTCTAATCGCCATCATTAAAATCATCATTATTATTTTGTCTCTGTTACTATTACTATTATCATCATTATCATTTTGTCTTTGTTACTATTACTATTATCACCATTATCATTCTAATCACTAGTTACAGTCTTATATCAGTACAGTAATAGTAGTAGTAACACCCAACCGCACCTACACAATAATAATTACAAGGGCTAAGAAAAACGGCTTGGCACTCTCTACACCCGGCCACCCCCGTGCCATCTGCTCTTGAGGACATGGCAGACACACTCACTAATGGCTGTGATGATGGCTATGTTGATAATGGTTAAGACGGTGGAACAACTTTGATGCCATCACTAACCGCAATGATAATGTATATCATCATTATTTCATTCGTGTTATTATGATTATTATTGTTATGCTATTTTATTAACGCTAAAATCAAGATTAACATCATTATTGTTTTCGTAATTATTATGACTTTGAAAAGTCTATGATTGTATCCCGTGTTATGGCGTAATTATCATTATCAACAATGTTATAAATACCATCACTCTTATCATAGTTACGTTACCTTTCTCATTATTATTAGCTTACTAGCTTTAGCATTAGCATTATGATCCTCATCATAATCATTATCAGTGTCATCATGATCACACTATTAGCCCAATCGAGAGGATTATTTCCTGAGATTAACATAAACCTACCATTATCCCCGAAACAAATAAATATGAAAGATCAGAGAGAGACAAACCAACAATAACATGAAGAAGACATCTCCCAGCTGGCTCAACAGCCTTCCTTCGCGCCAAGTTCACACTCACTGCCAATGTAACCCAAGACGGCAAGCGCAACCCGTACCCGCGAGTGCCAAAGCTCACTATTGCTGCTGGCACTGCCACTCTGTGTTGTGTCATTTGCCGACTCCCCGAGGATCAGTGAGTAGGATAAAATGGGATTAAATTGTCCTTTTCGGAACTAGTCACTGGATTACAAACCTTGGATAGATTACAGCAGAACTAAGTTTATTCTCGACTGCCAGTGGCATGTGAACTGTGATATCTATCTCACGAAATGTGCTTCGGTGAAATCATATTTTAAGGGGAGAGGCGCGGTGGCATCAGCAGCCGCCGCCGGCATCATGGAAAGGTCAGCCAAAGGGCCGCGGACGCCACAAGCACGAGGGCAGCAGCACGAACACATAAGGAACAGACGGGGGAAGTAGCAACACATGACAAAATGTCCGAAATAAAGAATATGGAAAGTAAATGGACAAAGTATATCAAGAGGGGACGAAGATAAAAGCGAATTAACAAATGAAAGGAGAGGGGGAGTAGCATGCTTAGCTATTTCCATTAGACAGAGGGGAAGAGAGCCAGACAGGGCAAGGTTAGGCCACAAGGGAGGGCAGGGGAGGCCAGGGTCATAGGCGGGGGACCGGGAGAGATAAGGGAACTGCGTGATTAAAAGGGAGAGTGCCAGCAGGAGGGTAGATGGGACAGAGGAGGATAGCAGGACGGAAAGAGGGGAAGAGGAAGTTTGCCAGGTGGAAAGAGGGGATGGTGATAATACTGAAGGGAGAGTACGGTTTGGTGCAGCTGTGAGTCTCCCACGATCATATTCACCTTTTTATACAGATTTCACGGTACTTTCATCGTCCTAATACATGCTATTTCTTCCATACATTGTAATTTTGATGTTCAATTACTGATCTACTATCACCACGATTTGATTATGTACTTTTATCAATACGTATTATCTGTTACTTGTACATAAACGTATCTAGGTACCTGACCATTTTCCATCTTGAATGGAATTCATATATTTCCCCCTCTTATTTTAATATGTCGATGACTTGATAACAGAACGACTCGCACTGTACAGACTCAAGATTATACAAACAAACCACGTTTGCGAGTAGAATGATTTAGCCTTTATAAGACAAGTATATAAATTCAAGTACTTGTAGACAAAATACGAGTACCATCTCCAACTGAGAGAGACTTTATCTACTGATCTAAACTGCAAAGAGGTCAAGAGGATTCCTTTAAAACTAACACACACAAATACACACTCACATGGATCTCTGTTCTTTTCTTCAACAATTTGGTCTCTTCTTCAAGTACTCTTGTTACTGACCGTTTCATCCATGGGACAGGGTTAGCGAGTGAGTGAGTGAGTGAGTGAGTGAGTGAGAGTGAGTGAGAGTGAGTGAGGGAGTGAGTGAGTGAGTGAGTGAGGTAGTGAGTTAGTCAGTGAGTGAAGGGGTGTGTGAGTGAAAATGAATGTGAGTGAGATTGAGTGAGCGAGTGAAAGAGTGCGTGTGGGAGCGAGAGAGAGATAGAGAGAAAGAGAAAGAGAGAGAGAGAGAGAGAGAGAGAGAGAGAGAGAGAGAGAGAGAGAGAGAGAGAGAGAGAGAGAGAGAAAGATGGATGAAGAGAGTGTGAGACAGTTTGGGTCCATGCTCTAAATTTAAATGCAAATAAATATAAAGAAAGAGAAC
>NC_051393.1:8467198-8469698 GCF_015228065.2 Penaeus monodon
TATATATATATATATATATATATATATATATATATATATATATATATATATATATATATATATATATACTTTTTTGTACTTCTGAGAGTTATTTTTTTTAAGCCTTTCGAGTTTGTTTTTTTTTATGGACAATTTTCCGTATGAGATTAAGTAATATTTTCTCCCTTTGAAGTAGGATAGAATTTTTTCCTTTTGATTTTTTTTTCTCTGTCTGAAGTTCGGTGAACATATTTCCTTAAAAAAAAGTTCTTCTATAAGAAACTTTATCACCTTCAATTAACAAATATTCACAGTAGATAAATCAAACCTACATTTAACAAACGACATAGCGGCACATCACTGAACCTAAACTTAACACCACTCTTTCAATTTTTTTTATTTTTTTTTATTTTTTGGCTTAAAAACAATTAGTGCAAAGATATCTGACACTAACAAAACCCCGCGATGGACCATAAACCTCACTCGTATCATACTAATTGTGTCCCAAATGGCCTCTTGTACGAATAAAAGCCCGATAATTCGTAAATGTATATCCTCAAAATGTCTACTAGAATTTCATACGCACGGACACATTTTTACGAGAGCTTGAACAATACGACTATCGTAAAAAAAAAATAATAATAATAATAACATTCTTCATAAACAGAAGTAAAAGTAAAACAATACAGTAACAAAAATTGTTTTTGCTGAGAAGCTTTGGTAAATATTAAATGTTGTTTTGCCGCATTTTATACAGAAGCAGGATAATAAGACTCATGGCGATGCTAGCAACATAGTAACAATAATAATAATAATAGTAATGGCGATTATTAAGATAATTTTGATGGTGACGCTGGTGTTAATACTACCAGTACGCTACTACTAGTACTACTACTATTAACACTAACACTAACACTAACACTGCTACCACTTTTTCCAGCATAAAGTTATAATGATAGTAATAATAATAATTACAATAACAATAATACTCATAATAACTGCATCAGCAAAATAATGATGACTTATTACTACTATAAATCACATCACTGCCACAGAATAAGAAAATGAGGAACGAGGAAGGTGAGGATGATGAGGAGGAGAGGGAGGAGGAGAAAGAAAAGAAAAGTGAGGGGAGTAAGAGGAAGAGGAGAAGATGGAAGAGGAGGAATAGGAAGAAGAATAGAAGGGGGAGGAGGAGGAGGAGGGGAAAGGAGGAGGAGGAGGAGGAGGAGGAGAGGAGAAGGAGGAAGTTGAGGTAGAGGTGGAGGTGGAGATGGACGTGGTGGTGGAGGAGGAGGAGAAGGAGAAGGAGAAGGAGAAGGAGAAGGAGAAGGAGAAGGAGAAGGAGAAGGAGAAGGAGAAGGAGAAGGAGACGGAGAAGGAGAAGGAGAAGGAGAAGGAGACCGAGAAGAAGGAGAAGGAGAAAAAGAAGAAGGAGAAGGAGGATGAGGAGCAGGAGTATCAGTAAGAGAAGTAGAAGTAAGAAAAAAAAGGAGAAAATAAGGTTAGGTAGACAGTTGAATTAATCAAACAGGACTTGTAGAGGCATCCCTAAGTAAGACCTAATTCAGTAAATGGCATTAGTTTCGCCGCTGCTAACCGTGTCACACTTGAGAACCCATCTAAGATGAAGTCCCAGCATGGTACGCCACTCACACTGTCAGTCTTGTGTGACAAGGTTTGTTACCAACACAACAAAGGATTTCCCGCGCTTTGTTGCTGGTTGAATGACGTCACTCCTACTATGTATTTCCTCTTCTCTTAAATTTGCAACGTCTGGGTTATCCGTTGGCGTGTTCATCGAGCCTGCTATCATGGCTATTGTGAAGATCCTCTCGCACCATGTTTGATAATGACAATAATCCTCTCTCGTCTTCTTCTACAGAGAAAAAAAAAGAAAAGAAAAAGAAATCGAGAGGTCACGTGATCCCACCGTTTCCCAGAACTTTAAAGAGGCGCAGTTTGACATAACCCCTTAATGACATCATCTCTAATATCATAAATGTGCCCGACTCTTTGCCTTTTGTCAGTAAGGTATAAATATAGCCGTGACTTCTGAGTTTAATCTTTATCACGGTAATAAATCTTGCTTTTTCTTCCCGCCTTTTTCTGCATGGCGGGTGTTATGCTCGCGCTACGTTCATTTTGCTCTTTAAACTGCTCAATCATTTGCTTGGGAAGTGTGGAAAAGTGCACAGACAAGCGCTTGTAACCTGTTATAAACAAAAGTTTTTTTTATATGAGGGCATTATTGCTACGCTTGGTCCATGTTTGTTTAATCGGTCTGTCGCTATCATCCTGTGAACACAATTTATGAAAAAAAAATTATAAATATATATGTGTGTGTGTGTGTGTGTGTGTGTGTGTGTGTGTGTGTGTGTGTGTGTGTGTGTGTGTGTGTGTGTGTGTGTGTGTGTGTGTTTTAGTGAGTGAGTGAGTGAGTGAGTGAGTGAGTGAGTGAGTGAGCGAGTGAGCGAGTGAGTGAGTGAGTGAGTGAGTGAGTGAGTGAGTGAGTGAGTGA
>NC_051393.1:8512198-8517198 GCF_015228065.2 Penaeus monodon
ATTTTAATGCCAAAATAGGTAAAAAGACAGAAGAAGAAACCATAGTGGGGAATCATGGAATAGGCACTAGGAATGAAAGGGGGCAAATGCTAGTTGATTTTGAGGAGGCTCGATCACTCAATATCATGAATACATTCTTCAAAGAAAGACTAGAGCGGAAGTGGACATGGAAATCGCCATCGAACATCAAAAACTAAATTGACTTCATAGAATGGTTAGAGGCCAAATTAGATTACACCTCAGAAGGGAGAGGAACAAACCCATACGAAAACCGCAGCCAAATTTAACAAACTTGAAGACCAGAGCGAAAGAATTTAGCCTTAACATCCAAAACAAATATTCAGTACTCAGCGACGAAGATCTCAACATTGACCATATCAAAAACAGTTCAATGATATAATAAAGGAAGCTACACTTGAAGTAGGCGGGAAGAACGTCAAGCAAAGCTCCAGCAATCTCTCGGTAGAAACCTAAACAGCTTATGCAAAAACGTAGGGTCATGAAAGTATCGTCAAACAGGAACAAAATGGAATTAGCTGAACTAAAAGAGACTATAAATAAAAGGAAGAAATTCAGTACTCAAATAATAAATGAAACAGTGATCTCAGGCATCACCATGAAAACAGCTAAAAGGAGACTCGGAATAGGTTGAAATCAAATGTATACGATAAAGAGACCAGACGAAGAAGTGACATAAAAATAATGCAGTCATAAGAGTAATGGAAGACTTTTACAGGGATCTATACAATTCAAATGAACAACCACAGATAGAAGCAAACGCAGTAACTAGAGACGTACCCAACATCACAACTGAGGAAATAAAAGAGCGCTTAAAGGCATGAAGAGAGGGAAAACGCCAGGTGAAGACGGAATTAGTATAGACCTTATAACAGATGCAGGAGAAATTGCAACAGTGAAACTAGCCAATCTTTTTAACAAATGTCTTTTCAATAGAAAAATTCCGAACGCCTGGAAAAATGCAATAATTATTTTGATATATAAAATAGGGGATAGAAAAGATCTAAAAAACTACCGATCCATAAGCCTCCTTTCAGTTACTTACAAACTGTACACAAAAGTCATCACAGCTCGCATCTCTGACAGTCTGGATTCTAACTAGCCTAGAGAACTGGCAGGCTTTCGCAGTGGATTCTCAACAACAGACCACATCCACACGCTCACCCAAATAAGAGAAAAAAATAGACGAATATAGGAAACTCCTGTGTATAGTATTCATCGATTGCGAGAAGGCATTTGACTCGGTACAAATACAGGCAGGGCTAGAAGCTATTCGAAGACAGAGAGTAGAGGAGGTATATTGTAAAATATTAGAAGATATATACGAAGATGGGACAGCAACCATCTAGCTCCAGACGGAAACCGCTAAAATACCAGTTTAAAAGAGTGTTAGACAGTGCGACACTATCTCACCAAAACTGTTTACAGCTTGCCTAGAGGAAGTATTTAAGAAGCTAGAAAGGAACGGAAAGGGTATCAAAATAGGAAACGAATATCTAAACAATCTAAAATTTGCAGACGATATTGTCATCTTCAGTGAATCTGCAAATGAAATGCACCAACTAATAAACGATCTGAATAGAGAAAGTCTGAAAGTCGGACTTAGGATGAACAAGAAAAAAACGAAGATCATGTTCAGCAGTAGAGTTCAATTCGAGCAGATACATGTACAAGGCAAAGCGGTAGAGGTAGTGAACAAGTATATATCTAGGGCAACTCGTACAAACACAACTAGCGAAGAGGAAATAAAGCAACGCATCAGTCTAGGCTGGAGCGCCTTCGGCAGACACAGTAGCATATTAAGAGGTTCCTTGTCATTATGTCTAAAAAGAAAAGTCTTTAAACAGTGTGACTCTCCCAGTTATGGGTCAGAAACATGGACTACAACCAAATTACCGGAGAGGAAACTAACAAGTGCCCCGAGAGGGATTGAAAGATTGATGCTGGGAATTAGCCGAAGAGATCAGATGAGGGCGACGTGGATCAGGGAAAAATATACCTGAAAGCATAAAAATGAAGAAATGGCAATGGGCAGGTCATATATGTCGGAGACAGGACGAGAGATGGACAAAGAAAGTAACAGACTGGGCTATAGATAATAAAAAAAGGCCTAGGGCCAGACCAGTGACAAGATGGCGTGATGAAATAACGAAATATGGGGGCCAAGACTGGAATTTAAAATCGCAAGACAAACAAGGTTGGAAAAGATTGGGAGAGCAGAGGCCTATATCCAGCAGTGGGCTGATTCAGGCTGATGATGATGATATAGATCTATATATATGTGTGCGTGCGTGCGTGTGTGTGTGTGTGTGTGTGTGTGTGTGTGTGTGTGTGTGTGTGTGTGTGTGTGTGTGTGTGTTTGTGTGTGTGCATGTGTGTGTGTGTGTATGTAAATATTTTTATATATGTATGCATATATGTGCATACGTATGTGTGGTGCTTAATTCATCTATTAATTTCAATTTTAATCGATTTACTTTTCTCTCTTTTCTACTTTCTAACTTTTCATTTTTTCTTTCATCAGTGATCCCTTTCTCTTCCCATCTCAGCCGCCAGCAAGGCCTTGACACGAGAAGACTTCCCCCGTTGCGCAATTTTCTTGTTATTCGGGTCATGTCCCCGATAGAACTTCGAACTTGTTGGTGGCTGCAATGTATCATTCCCTCGTTTGCCTCAACTTACTCTTGCGGGATTTTGCTTCCACGAGCCGCGTGCTTGTGAGGGTGCAGTTGCTTGTCTGTGTATGTATGCGAGAATAATTGCGTTTTGTTTTATCTCCGTATGTAAAGCTTGAGTGGCGCAACACCAAGGATGAGTTGTAAATACTAAAAAGTGGAAAAGAGCGTTACTTAACGGCATGAGTCATTTCAGTCACCACGCCTCCATGTGCAGTTGTAAGTACTACAAGATTTCAGCATACACGTACAAAATCCTCGTAAAACCTGACATATAGATTTTATGACAGAAGAGAATCGTTTTGAAAATTTCATCGCTCGCATTTGTCTTCAACACAGGTCTGTCGGATTAGATGAAGCGCTACCATACATTTCTTGCCATTCCATGAACGATACTATGTAGCTTTTCACGGCAGAAGAGGCTAGTTGTAATATTTAGTATACATTTTTAACAAGCGATTCTCCCCCTTCATAATTATTCCGTAACCATCTTGAATAAATTCGAAAAGAATTATTCTGTTCCTCAGAATACAAATAACTTTTTTTTTTAAACTGTAAACAAGTCCTAATTTCTCTATAAATTGTTCCACTAATTACTAATTGCATACCGCTAAATGACACGCTTGTTAACAGACACATAGCGAATTCTTGGCAATTAGCTAATTATGTGAAGGAGGATGACTCATCAAGAATATTGGGCGATGGGAATACTCGTCTCGTGGGACTCTGACCTTGATTGCTTATCTTTGGAGTCTTTAGATTTTTTATTGTGAAGAAAATGTAGTGCAAATTTCAGTAAAGATAATATTTTGGCTATTTTTCAAAGAGATTTGGTATGCATTTTAGTAAGTAAGCATGACTGGCACTTGCAATTACTAGTTATATATCTATTCTATCACTTCGGCCTGTTTGATATATAAATAACTCTTACATATAAATAATTTCTAAATATACATACAAATGATAGAACTATCAAACTCGAATATTAGAACAAGAAATACCACTGAGAACGGCCAGCTTCACAGTCGCTTTCACAACCTTTAAAATCAACGTAGAATTTTTTCTTTCTTTCTTTCTTTTTTTTGCGGTAGGTTCATGTTTGAGCCGCCGTGGTCACAGCATGATACCTAATTGTAGTTTTTCATGTGATGATCTTGGAGTGAGTACGTGGTAGGGTCTCCAGTTTCTTTCCACGAAGAGTGCCGATGTTACCTTCTCATTCTCTCTATTTATCCGGGCTTGGGGCCAGCACTGACTTGGGCTGGCTTGCCCACCCAGTGGCTAGGTAGGTAATCGAGGTGAAGTTCCTTGCCCAAGGGAACAACGCGACGGCCGGTGACTCGAACCCTCGAACTCAGATTGCCGTCGTGACAGTCTTGAGTCCGATCCTCTAACCACTCGGCCACCGCGGCCCTATAGAAGATTACATAGCGACTCCATATTTACACTTATTCTTTTCCGTCCTCTCCCTACTCTCTCGTGATGAATGGGGCATCTAACATGTTCAGTTCCTGTTTATTCGACTGGCTTCTTGGGCAACTCGGGACTAAGGTTTAGCGACTGTTGGTCAGCGTCTAAATTTCTAATACGACGAACCGTATTCGTGTTAGATGTAGAAAGGTATGAATGAGAATGAATACCTTCACAATACAAGAGATGTATTTAATCGGTTACGATTATACCTTCGTCTGATGTATTTCTGACGAAGATATAATTGAAACTGGGTAAATACGTCTCTTTTATTGTAAAGATAGTCATTTTCATTCATACCTTTTTGTAATAGGACTCCAGTTCACCTCGCGTTGGGATCAGGGATAGTTTATCAACCACGCGCAGAGGGCACCACAGACAGGCCCGGCGCTTCAGGAGGCTGTACAACCTGGGTCCCTGAAGTCCTCCTATTTTATAACGAACTAAAAATTTTATTTATGATATCAAATGTCAACTTTTCTATGGTTACTCTTTAGTGTATGTGAAACATGTCTTGGAGAGTTTTTAAAAATATGATGTAGAAGATCATTTACAGTTGAAAAAACAGACCTGAATACAGGTTACTCAGCTCTTATCGCTAGTTGCATTAATTACATTTCGCAAAGATATTAGAGTGCCCAAATATCGATAGAAAAATAATTCTTATGTAAACACATAAATCAACGGATGAATATGTATACACACACACACACACAAACACACACACACACACACACACACATACACACATATATATATATACACACACACACAAACACACACACACACACACACATACACACACACACACACACACATATATATATATATATATAT
>NC_051393.1:8534698-8547198 GCF_015228065.2 Penaeus monodon
ATTTATATTTATTCTAAACTTAAGTTAATACAGAGGTAAGATAGTATTACCTTTTTTTGAGGCAAGGAAATGTATTATTAAAAGAAGATTGTTCTCAGCCATGATTAACCCACTGAAAGTAGTGACAAATTTACTCCCCAAAACCATCCTCATTAATAGCCAACAGAAATATCCAGAAACCCTCAAAGCAAGTGTATAGGAGTCTATTATGAGCTTAACCCTTAGTCTCCAGATGATGTGGGGTTCATGTCATGGCTGACTTAGATGGGGCTCGAGGTGTTAGGTCATTCATATCAAAGCTGACTTGGGTGCAGCTCTAGGTGACAGATCATTCATGTCGTGTTATTATGGTGCATGGGTTACATTTTAAGCTGTTCTTTATAAGGTATCCTCATGCTCACACATCACATGCCCTGGGACATGGCCTGAGGAAAAATAGGATGTGAAATGCTCTGATTGGTTATTGTTTTGTATAAAAGGAGCAATATTTGGGATATCATTAATTTGCCAGCTATCCCTGGAAGATGTCATGCACCAAAACATTGCACTCGCTTCCTGATGTTTTGAACCTGTAAATCTCCTCATGTTTACTACTTATATTGTTAAATGGCACTCTGCCAATGTGACTGTCTTGAAGTATGGAAGTAGCAACCTTGTGTATAACTGCATACAGTCCCTTATTTCATGAGATTAAGATTTGCAAAAATTAAAGTAAATCCTTTTTTTTATCCCTCAATAAAACCACATTCTATCTCTTACACAAAGTGTAATGCTCCTAATTAATTAAAAGGGTCTCGAATGTACATATTCTGGCAACTACATGTTAGTTCTAACAATTAAAATGAGTGGTACGCATATCCGAATATGCAAAACCATTAACCCTTTCCCGACGGGTAGTATTCATAGTGGCCTGGGCCCTGCTGCCAGGGGCTTATATCATCACCCTAGCATGTGCAACCGCTCATGCCAAATACCAGCATCTCTTGCTGTTTCTTTGTAATACTACGAGCATATGTTGTATTTTCAGTTATCATTATTTTCTAAAGTCTCTGTATGCCATATTTCCTGATAAATCAAGACTGAAGGATATTTTTGTTTTTTATATAGACTCTATAGTTGATCATTATTTGCTCTATAGTCTGAATAAAGTAAGCTGTGTGTGGCATCATGGAGTTGAAATTGTAGGTTGTATTTTTTTTTTTTTTTTTTTTTTTTTTTTTTTTTTTTTTTTTTATAGTTAAAATGAGAAAGTGTTAAAAATGACTTAATCACATTTTCAGTGGCAGAAAAATGATATTTTGCCATGATTGTAACTACAAAAAACTCATGGCATGTCCATACATACACCATGGCATATACGTACATGCCCCCGGCAGATAGTCCAGCCATGCCATGGCATGTACGTACATGCCACCCGAAGGCAAAGGATTAATACCATGTTTTGCATACAAGTGATACAAAAAGAAATCATATCACAGTTGGTGCATTGCAGTGAGTGTGACACACCAGGCTCTGAAAGCAAACCCAGTCACCTATGCTTACTCCCTGGAGTGGAGGCCCAGCACACTTGAAATTCTTTCTGAGGAATTGGGTTAACCTGAGTAACCTGACCTTTGCGCAAAATTAAAATAATTTTGCAGATATTAAATATACACACCTACCATATAGGGAATCATGGTTATTAGAAAGAAAGTTTTGACAAAAAGTTGAAGAATTTATCATTTCAATCCATTTTTCTGCTTTTTAATCTACTTCAGACGCCTTACCAAATTACACATTGGGGTGTGCACAGTCAACTGCCCGAGGGAAAATTAGACTCTTAGTAAACATAGAATTACCCTGCTGTCTCTGCTCTTCACTGCAGCAAAACAGTAGTTTGGCTAAGAAGGCTAGAAAGAGGCTTTAAGCCTACTTTGAGTTGTTTCTCCTCAACAACTGCAGCCTGGGCCAAATAAGTGCACATATGTTTAGTGTGTACAGATGTGAGCAGACTAACTTGTAAAGATGCAAAGCTATTGCTATAAAGAGTTCAGACTTTTTTTCTGACAATAATGCATTTATAGTGATAGTAATATGAAGTGCCAACAGTGCAATGCAAGTGTTTATATTATTATTTAGGTCCCCCCCACCCTCCCCTAAAGAAGACAGGGAGAAAACATGGTACGCCTATGACTGACATGGTAATTCATGCACAGCAATGGAAGTAGCCAACAAAATAATAAAAATCTATAGTTTAATTCATAGCTTACAAATGATGTGGGGTTCACATCATGGCTGACTTACACAGAGTGTAACATACCTTATTTAGTGAGAAGGACTAATGTACATAATTAGGCTACTACAGGTTCAATATAGCAGCTGAAATATATATGATGTATCACTGAATTTACAAAAGCATTAAAATCATGTTATGCATATAAGTAATATAAAAAGTAAATCATATCATTTTGTTGGTGCACTGTGGCGAGTGCTATGCAATGACCACATCTGAAAAAGGCCACGATGTCAAACCCAGTCGGCTGTGCATACTGCCTGGAGCAGAGGCCAAGGAAACCCCGTATTCCCTCAGAGGCAATGGGTTAACCATTATTTCTTATCTGATTATGGTTTTAGAATGATCATGAAATTCTGCTTTTACCAATATATAGTACATATATATATATATCTTTTTCTGAAAATATTCACCATGGAGATTTTTTTTTTTTTTTTTTTTTTTTCCTTCTTTTCTTTCCTTCTGTGTCTATTTTTTTTTTTTTAATGATGTAAATCTAACATTTCTAATGCCAGCTGTATGTTTTTACCTTGTAAATAATTGTTTTGGAGTGACAAAAACAAAAGAAAATTCACACTGCTGAGCCTCAAACCACTGTACCATTTCTTCATCTCTGTACCAGAGAAAGAAATTTTCATACTTATGGCATGCATGTTTCAGATTTCATTGTTTGTTATAGTTGATATTGTGTTTTACATTTCACTTCTGTGATTAGTTATTAATTAGAGTGGAGAAATAAATAGTCTTGTATGTTACAAACAGTGAGTTAACAGCACCTTCTAATTTACTACTGGTGTTTATTGCCAGGTGATGCCACAGGACTACAGTATGAACAACCATGCTCTCAATAATGGTGGACCTCAAGATATGAGTCGCACTGCTATTCCTCCAGGAACTATCATAGCTGCATCACCACATCCCCCAGCAAGTACGGCACCAGGGGGCTACCAGGTAAGACTGAAAACGGGTATTGATACCATCAGTAGAAATGGTCATTTTTGTTTATGTCCCCATCACTTCCTTAGTTTTCTCTGTTTATGTAGTTTACATAGGGAACTCTGTAATACTCTCAAAGCAAAAGACAGCTAGAGGGGCAGTCACACTCATCTTGTCTACCTCAGGATCCCCAGGAATTCCCTCAGGAATACTTTCCTGGCATTCAATTTCAACTTTGTGGCTGGCAGGGTTCAGTAATGGTTGATAATTGATGAAATTTGCTTATGTTTTGAGTAATGTTATTTGCTTTTTTTCAAGTTTTCATTTAATTACATTTCTCAGGCACCATTAAGCACATAAATACAAATGTGTGATGAGAAAATATTGGTATAAACATTTTCTAAGGTTCAGGTGAAGCAACAGTCTCAAATGTCACTAACCTAACTGAAGTGCAGACCCAGTGGAGCATATTGCCTTCTTCAAGAACTAATGAAAGTCTTAAGAACTCTTATGGACTGGAACTCTGTCTGACATTTGAGCCAGACACAAGTCAGGGATTATCATCCTGTTGTCCAGGACAAGAAAGGATTGCTCTCTGGGGATCTGGGGGAGCCAGACCTGAAGTGTCCTTTGCCTAGGTCCAGCTATTTTTTTGTTTACATTGTTGATCTGTGGTCTTTGATCATCTAATAAGGTATTATTCTGCAGTCATCACATTTAAAAGATCTTGAAGCCAGCCAAGATGCCTCATGTAGTGTAATTGTAAAGTTTCTAGTACATGAAGCTAGGTTACTGAGTGTCTTAAAGAACGAGGGCTAAGTCTGACTGATAGAACCCTTGTTTACACAGAAAAGACAGATTAGGATTTTGAAATGTGATAATACAATGGTAAATTCAGGGAAAAACTCTTTCACATGAAGACAACAAACAAAAAGAAAATTAAAGAGGAAAAGTGAAATAGTTTATGAATGTTTTTAGGAAATTTGGGATGAGAGATAAGGGGACTTGATGGTATTGATAGACCAATAGAGAAATGGATGCCTGGAAAAAATGACAGGTTGGGAAAGGATAGCATTTATTTTCCATTTATTTGAATAAACTTCCATTGTCATTTTCTTTTTACTTTTCAGCCCAATCTGATGAACCTTGGTGTTGATACGTCGTCCACACCTGTATCATCAATGGCCACAATGGGTGCAACCTCTACACTTCATAACTCCTTAGCTACGTACATGACGCAGCAGGTTCAACCAAACATACTCTTTGGTCTTGGGCAGCAACAGCAGCCACCACCAGCACAACAGCAGCCTCTCAACTTGCAAACTTCACACCAGGGACAACCAGCCATGCAACCTCCACCTCATCAACCTCCAGGAACATCAGCTGCACCAACTGCTGCTCCTCCACTACCACTAAATTTGCACAATCCATATTATGTGTCTTTGGGTCCAATGTTGCCACTACCTATGTCCACTCCACAACATAACCATCAACAGCAATTCCAACAAAATATGTTGCAGCAACAGCAAGGCATTCCTGGTGGCTTTAATCAACATACCATGTACCAGTGAGGCAAGGCGGCCCCCGGCTCCACCCACTACCCGTCCCCTGTGCCAGCACAGCACCGAAATCAATATTGTCCATATACACACATGCCTACTATACCTTCTTCTTACCAATATACCTGGTCACCAACTTCATCTACAGCACCAAGTAATACATTGGCTTCTCGACAAAGTTTTCCTACATCATTTTCTACACAAACACAACACTCCTATATAGCAAATTCTGTGCCACCACTGACATCACAACACTTCCCACAAAATCATATGTCCCGTCCACTCGGTTCTGCTAATCAGCATATTTCCAACACAAGTCAGCCATTATATAACCAGCAACAGTCATATGTGGTTGTAACTGTTACCACAGGAAATCAGATAAACAATTGTATCCAATCTAATTCAGTAGTTAAGCAACCACAGTCCTCTGCTTCTTCACAAACAACTACTCATTCATATACAACATCAAATAATACACCAACCATGGCACAAATGGACATGGCAAACTTTCACACAAACACAGCACAAAATCACTTCACAGCAAATGCTCTTCCAGTGACTACCGCACATGTAAATAAGTCCACAAGCTCAGTTAATCAACAAGTAATCCCTCAGAAGAATGAAACCATTAATCAGCACACTTATATTCCAATGTAGTGGTATGAGAAATGTTAATAGTTCTTCACATGTATATCAGAATCTTGAAAAAGATAATACTTGCTGAAATTGACCTGGATGCAGGTTAGGTCAATAGACCTTGCCTGATTTTTTCCCCCATTTTTTCTTTTTTCCATGTGTCTGGTAGGGTTAACGATAGTGGCCACTTCAATGGAGAAATGAAGCATTTCGGTGGGACTACGGGGCCGAGCTGTCAGTTCAAAAGTATGCAGCTCATGTAAACCTCAAGTGACTTTGCAATTCATTTATACCAGTGTTTTTTCCAGATTTTATAATCATGAATAATGTACTTCTTTCTAACAAGTCCTGAAAACAAGTATAGATTTAGGACAACTGAGAGACAGTATCAAGCTAGGAGTTAAAATGTCAAAAGAATTTCCATTGGCATGGGTGGGCTTGTAAAAATCAAAGATTTTTCTTTTTGTTAGAAATTTTATTTCAAAGTAGCAAGTTCATGATCATAAGGTGCCCATAATTTGATTAGGTAGTGACAGCATTACCTAGGACATGAAATGTGTCACTATTTATTTCAGGTGAAAAGTAACAATTTTAGAATGAAATGTGTCAAGCAATCTCTTTGTATGGGCTTCCTCAAAACAGGACTTTTTAATGAAAATTATGATATTCTTGCTATCAGTACTAATGCTCTGTTCAAGAAAACAAGGTAAGAAACTTTTTACACTTGTCCAATTGTCTGTGATGAATCCCATAATTTAGCATTGGATTTCAAATATGACCTTGGCCTTTTGTGGGCATTTAGTCTTTCTTTCTGTAAATTGAATTCCATATTTGTGATGGTAGAATACTATGCAGTATCTTTATTATTGTATCCTCTTATAATGTACTCTTTTTACTTAAACTTATAAATCTTATGCAGTAGTAACTTAGTTATAGTTACTTTCAGATATGTATGTAAATACTTGTTCTTTAGTCTGAATGATAACTGTGCATACTATTTCTTATATTAAAACAATTGCTCTCTTTATCTGCAGCTGTTCCTAAGAACATAGATTTTTATCATTTTGTTGCCATGTTTGTGTAACCCACAATACCACTTCAGAGCATTCTTGCCTAATGTAAGGCCAAGTGGTGCTTTAAATGCACAATGTCTGAAAAAAACAATATTCGAGTCTTGACATTATTTTATATCAAAATTGTCAGGTTGTTAAAAGTGTATGAATAAAAACCTCATAAATGAGCTTGATGTTAGATAGTGAATTATTAGAGGTATTAATGAAATATGAGTGAGTATACTTAGGTTGTAAATTTCAAGGCTTGACTGTTATCTCAGGCATCATCAGTGTACCTAACCCAGGGGCATTGAGTCACAAACTATTGGATATTGTCTAGTATCCAAAGGGCTGAGGGACATAACAGTATTGGCAGCCAGTATCACAAATAGTCTATAAGAAGGGCATTGATACAGTTTACCAAAAGTCCTTTCTTTGTTATGTATATATCTGGTGGGAGGGTTCTTTGTCTGTAAACTTTTGATTTGCTAGGGTATTTTACATGTCACAAGTCTGTTTTAAATATAAATATTGAAACATGTTATTAAAAGTTATGCAGAACTCCATATGTGGAAACATATCCCAAGGGAATTTGATGAGGAGCTGTGGTGTCAAAATAATTATTTTTGTACACTAGGCTAGAGATGTCTTGATTGTGTATCAGATGGAACCAGCACAGTATGAGATAAAGATGCAAGTCAGCGCTGCTTCCACCTACTACTTCAGTTATATTTATGTAATTACTTACATAAGACAAAAACTCATTTTCTGCTGCTCTTGCCATTCTTGTCATTATTGGCTGACAATTGATATTACATATCACAAAAACTGTTTTTTTTTTTTTTTTTTTTTTTTTTTTTTTTTTTTTTTTTTTTTTTTTAGACATTATTTGCTTTTGATTATGATATTATTCATAGCTTTTCCTCTATTTGTACATCTTTATTGAAGGTTTTATTACTGGAAATATTTGTTCTTCCTGTATTTATTCATTTTATTTTTTATTATTATTATTATTATTTTTTTTTTTTTTTGTCATCAGATTTGTTATCACTACTTGACTGTATCATTCATAGTACAATCAACATTAATATTATTACAACTTTTACCATGACTCTTGGTATTGTTAATGTAATACAAAATAGATAATGAATATTTTTGTAACACCTGTACAAATGGATGATATTTGGCCATGTTGATTAGTAGCATTCATTAGTATTCACCAGTGATTTAACTTAAAATATATGTTGATATTATTTAATTTTCTGCCACGACTATTAAGAAATTTATTTTCTCAATAACACAAGAATTTATTTTTACTTAATTGTGTTTCATGGTCATGTGTGTACTGTGTGATCATGAATCACACTGAATACCTGTACAAAGGAGGGCCTCCATACAGGACTGATGCAAAGGTTTAGTTTAACTAAAAGTGCCAGTGTCTGATGTTACATGTGTCTTACTTTTGATTTGCAGTGGTTAGAAGGATTGAAACACTTTCAAAGCAATTTTGTGTGGCTTGCCCATGAGTGCTATATGGTTGTTTATATTTTTCTAATTAATCGTAAGTACAAGTTCCATAAGTTTGTGCTGCAGCTGTATGTATCATGCAGCTATTACTACAGACAGAAATCTCATCTAGAATCTTTTTAAGGGCTGTGTAGGTTTTCATGGCCCTCATACATGACTATTACTTGTTTAGTTGAGCTGGTAACAAATGTACAGTGACTTGCTGGCTTTCTTTTTGTATCTGTTTTACGAGTCTTCATTATGAGGACAAGAAATAGCATTTTGATTTACAGGTTATCATATATAATTTTTATAATTTAATTTTTTTTTCTACCATAGACCTTTAATCAGGCCCTATCAGATGCTGATTACCTGTCACATAGAACTGAGGCAGTCAGCATATTGAGATATTAGAAAATTACAGATTTGTATCTTTTCTGATAGTGGATCATAGTACACTTTGGGAGATGAACTTCCCTTTTGAAATCCATGGCTCCTGAGCATTAAAGTCTGAATAGCTTTGGTTATTAGGCTGTGACATTATTTTAGTGGGATGGAATATTCACCTAAAAGATAAGGTTACAGCAAAAGGAAAGAATATCTAAGTCATTTTATTAATAAATTTAAACTCAGGCATCTTAGAGATATTAAATGTACATGTATAAGGAACCTTTTGCCAGGTTTTTGTGTCAATATTATGTCCATACTGTGTTAACAAAAAGAGAAAAGAAAACAAGAGGCATTGACAAACAAGATATTATTATTGGGATCGACTTTAAGGCATTTAAAGTAAAACTCTGTTAGCAAATATATAATAATATTAACTATCTATATTTTTTAGAAAATGTCAAGCTGCAGCCATGTATATAATACTAGCTTTGGGGTATCATAAATGATGATTTTAAATCTACTTCAGTGCTGCATTGTTAGGACATAATTACATTGAACGTTTCTAGCAACTTAAACAGTGAGGTAAATGCCTGGAAGAACTGCAATAATGCCAGCAAGGAATCTCTTCTAATAATGATGTTTTTTTTTTTAACGAATAGTAGTTAACTACTTTCAGTTCAGGCAATTGCAAGTTGACCTTGGTTGTGATTGAATAAGACCCCTTTAGGCATTCTAAGTGATTTAATTTTTGTTTGTGTACATAATGACTTGCAATAGATAGGACATGAAGACTTTCAGAGATATGTTATGAAATGGTAGCTAGTATTTTGTAGTATCCAGTATTGGGCAATTAGTCTTTGATTGCTCAACACTGTATATCTGCTTACCATATGATTCATAAATAAATGAATCGCCACTACCTCCAAGGAATGAGAACTGTGGTCGTTATGAACTGTCAAATCTCTCCTCTTCCTCTTTCTTTTCCTCTTCCTCCTCTTCCTCTTTTTTTTTTTCCATTTTCTCTTCCTTGTTCTTTTATTCTTTCTCTTTTCCTTTTTCTCTTCTCTCATCTCAATCCCATTGTAGTAAACTTCCTGCAGCTACAGGAAGCACCCTACAGAATGCACGGGGGATTGTGTAACCATTAGATATAAAGATTATAAGCATGATTATTTTTCTCTCTCTTTTTTGGCATAAATGAAAACACTTCAGAGCTTTATAAATTATTTGTTTTTAAGTTTAGCCTCAGAGCATTGCATTCATCCTTCTTGGAAAATGCTCTGCTTGAGTAAACAGGTACTGTAAAATTTGTTTTGAAGTTTAGAAACAATTTGTTCTTTGAGGTATGTAAACTCATTGTGATTTCAGAAAGACAGTAGTGAATGCAAAATATTTGCCTTTAGATCTGATAGTTCCTATTTGGCCATACATTCCTTTTGTATTATGCCCTATATTGGCTTGCACTTTTTTTTCCTCTCTCCAGATAAAAGAATAGTTTATTTCATGAGGATCACAAAATTAGGATGTGTTTGCCATACATTGTGGCAGCTTATATATAAACAACATTTTATGTTGCTCATTAGGTACTGCACTGGAGCTGTGTATCTATTTTTATTGACTATTTTCCAATACGAAGTATGCAGGGTGACCATACTGCAGCTTATATGTATATAGTGTAATTAGGTCACTGTATTTTTTATATGATTTTCGTGTATATTTATATATGATGTAGCTTCCGCCAATAATATAACTTGCTTGGAAGTGCGTCTGGGCTGGAGACCAAGAGTGATAGCTATACCTGCAAGTTACCTCTGGCAGTTATCTTCCACTGTAGCACACACATGTCTTCTACCATTGTAGAGGATTGGTGCTCTCACAATACCCTGTTGAAGGAAATTTCCCTCCAGGCAATGATTGATTGCATAGCTCTGATTATAAGGAGTGTGAAAGGAGTTTTGCAATAAGGTAAAATGACTATTTACAAATATATATATATATATACATATATATTGTATATATTCTGTCAAGTGATGGAGTTTTGTAATGGCACCAAAGTGGATACCTGTGTATATGCATTATTCTTTAGATTATAAATGATTTATTATTTTCATTGTGCCAATGTAATGTTAAATTACTGTAATGCTCTAGGTGTGTATGGTGCTGCAAAAGATGTAATGCCACTTGATAGAAGGGCAATCACGATCTGCCTCGGCCTGGACTTGTACCTGTATATATTATTCCCAGTCAAATATATTAACTAACATTTGAATAAGGGCCGTAATTAAATACGGAGGATTGTAGCCTTCTAACTTCTAAATGATGGTGATGGATGGAGGTTCATTAATGACTTTGACACGTTTGATTATTAGAATTTAACTTGTTATAACCATTGGTCATTAATTTTCTTACATCCATACCACTCAATAGGTAGATGCAGTCTTTTAAGATAACAAATGGAGAGTGAACATGTATTCTATGCTGCTTTGGTATGTAATATAAAAAATGTGGAACTAAGTTTAGGATACAAGTATGTATGCCATAAATATTTGTTTTTAATTTCGTAATAAAAATCTATGAATAGAAGACATTTTCATTAACCCACAATTAATTTTAAAAAACTAAGAGAAATATGGAGGTGCTTCGGGTGATTAAATAAACAGTTAGCATACATGCTAATTGCATTTGTTAAGGAGACTTGAATAAACAACAATGTGTATGACCATTTTAGTTTATTCCCCCCAATACCTTATCGTTGTTCTCATTGGGGGACTTAGAAGACGGAGACTGAGGCCCAATACCTACCTTGGACCTCAGCCCTCAGCTCAACTAATTTTTACGTGGTCTTTTCTTCTCCCTCTTTCCTTTTCTTTCTCTTCTTCATTCCTCTTATTCTGTCCACTTCCTAGGGTGTGAGAACCGTGCTGAAAAGATGAAAGGCTGCCTTTGTGTCAGTCCTTAACAGCCTCCAGGAGCCATAGGCACTGTATTCTTTTGGTTAATCACCTAGTCCTTACCCTGGGGATACCGCAGGGTAGACAGTTCCTTTTTCCCTCATATTTCAGGATCACCATAGCCGATAATAATCATTTTTACCCTTATTAGAGGCATTAAGGCTTGTTCCTTTATCAACCAGCTTATCTAAATTTGATTTCTCTGGTTTCTCGATCCCTGCCTCTCCTTTGACTACGGCTCCAACTGCTGATACTAATACTTCCCTCCAATTTTTACCGACAACTCTATCCATTCCGAACCATCCACCTAAGTCATTACTCAGCCTTCAGTAATGACTTAGACGGAGACGGAGACTGAGGCCCAAAGTAGGAGATTACCCCTACCTTGGACCCCAGCCCTCGCCTCAACTAATTTTGCATGTTTTTTTCTTTTTCCCCTTTCCTTTTCCTTCTCTTCTGTATCCCCTTATGTCCACTTATTCTAATCGTATCTCATTTTTACCCTTTTCGCCACAATAATTTACCAGAGTGCTATATGACCTTTGATGTCTAGCACATGTATTTGTTTTAACCATTAACCATTACCCCTCCCCCTTATTACTACTCTCCATCCTCAATGTCCTCTTCCCCACAGTTTTACCTCGCTCTACACCACCCCGTCTTCCCGCCCTCGTCCTTCTACTACTTCCACCTCTGAAAACCTTATGAGCACTCGTTTTAGCCCAACCAAGTGGGGTCGATTTTTTGTGTTTCCCCCGACAATCCCTCACTCCGACCATACCCTTCTCTTCCAACAATTTCTCCAAAAACAAAGTTTTCTCTTGCAGTTGTTCCGATCGTTCATTCCTTGTCACTGTTACATATGAGTTCCAAGCTCGTGCACTATCTACCCTGACCGACCTCAATGGCAAACCTAATCCTGCCCAACTTCACTCTTCTCTTACTACATGTAACATAACTGTTTCCGTCTCCCCGACTGATTGTCTTATTTATGACAAGGACTAGTCAGACTGAAAACGACCTGCGAGCCTGCCATGTTAACTATAATGCAGTAGCAGTATAGTGCTACAATATTCCTCCCGGAAGCCAGCGTAAGTCCCACACCAATATTGCCAAGGTTAGCTTTCGTAAACATGACCTCCCCCAATAAGTTTATATTGGTGGAGTGTCCTGCTCGTCCATCCATATCAATCGTTTC
>NC_051393.1:8557198-8559698 GCF_015228065.2 Penaeus monodon
TTATTTTATATGCTGTATTCAGATGGTAATACACTGTTTTCCTTACACAGACTATATATCATTTCCTTAGATAGTCCATAATGCAGTGGATTAATAATAACAAGAGGTAACATTTTGTTATTTGTGTAATTTTTAGAAAATTTTCATAATATTCAATTTTCTGTGTTACAACTTGCACTTTTGATCTGCCAGGCAGGAATAGGATCCTTATCAGGGAAATAGTGTCCTCCCTGGAGCCCCGGTGCTCCCAGTCATGGCTCATGAATGTTACATTCCACACTTGTTTACATTGTGTCCAATCATGGTCATCCGTTATGAGTCATTTCTATAACCCTGATCTTCAGCCAAAATTCTCATGACAGCAAGTTCCCTTCACCCTGGCCCTCAGCTAAATTTTTCCATGTCTATATGTTCATGTTACTCTCACCTTAAGCCATTTTTTACATGATGTGCTTGCAATCAATTGCATGCACATTGCATATAGCATTGTTTAAGTAGCTAACTCTAAAGAAAGAAATTACACCTATGTGTATGGGAGCAGATTCCCTGTAAAACATTTACAAACTGGCAAGAAGTTTTAATGCTGCACATGAGTGTCTTGTGGGCTGGGCCTACAAGCCACACATATGGGATAGTTGCTACTGATGTAAGCTGAGTATGGGCAACAAGGATCCAATGGGTTAAGCCTAATGACAATGATGCCAATCTTTTAAATACAATGATGTGTACTTTTTTATTTTTTTTTTCTTTAAAGTGATTTAAATAATTCCATTGTCTGCTAACTAGTTGCACAGTATTATTTCATCTATTGGAACTCCCTGTTGGTGTTATAAAAAATGGTCTATGCACAAGGTATTCACAGCATCCTCCATTATTAGTGGACCCACAAAAATATGGCATTCACTGTACAGTAAAAGCTTTTGTGCCGGAGGCCTAACACTAACACTTTAAAATATTGGTCCACTAAACTTCAGAGACATTGAATGATAGGTTTACTTATTGAGTAGCAGAGAGGTTTTACAGATTATAACTTTGTGTGTATTGCAGATTGCTTTGAATAAGACTCAGAAATGTGACAGATTGCTATTTTAAAGTTTGTATAGGTTATAACTTATGGTTAAAGAATGGGTTTCACTACAGTACAGTAAGACTCCCCAATGCTAGGGTTTTCTTGGCTGGCTTCAGATGTATTTCCTTTTCTTTTCTACCCCACAATTATACTAATTAGCTATTCTTTCTGACTTACAGATAAAGTAATTAAGGATTATGATGCCAAGGTTAAATCATGGTTGTACTTTAAAGTGTTCCATGAAGAGTTTAAGTCTATGGATTTCAACACTGTGAAACGAAAGTTGTCTGATCTCCGGAAGAGTTTAGAAGCTTCAGGTGCTCTGCAGTCCACCAAGAAAAAGACTACCAAACAGTCCAGACCACGACCTAGACCGCAGGAGAACCAGGGTGCTCGTATTAACACACCAAATGAAGCCTCTACATCATCCATAGGTGTTGCAGTTTCAGCAGCACCTACAACACAAATGAGTGGATACATGGGAGGACAGCAACCTCCACCTTTACCACCAAACCTTCAGCTGAGTGTCCTGGGTCTGCAGCATCTTGGCAACAATGCTCATGCTGGTGCAGCATTTAATCCTGCTGTGGCACAGCAACCTCAGCAACAACCTCTTAATCTCCAGACTGGTGGTGGTGGTGGTGGTGGCCAGGGTGGAGAGCAGCCACAACCACTTCCCCTTAATTTGCATTCAATGGGTGGCCATATGCCCTCCTACTATCTCTCACTTGGTCACATGTCAAATCTGATATCTTTGCCAGTATCATCAGGAGGTGGAGTCCAGACTGGGAATGCTCAAACAGGCAATTTCCCCACTCAGCATAATATGCAACAATTTAACCCGGGTTCTATCTTACCAACACACTCTGTAGCACAGGCAGCACCTGGGCCTACTGGCCAACCACATGTTCTCCAGGGTGGTGTAGGGGTAACTTACACAGGAGGTCAACACAATCACAGTATGTACTAACCATTGTCACCAGTCTTTATAGCATTTTTTATTATTATTATTATTATTTATTATTATTATTTTTTTTTACCTGTAACCCATATTGGGAATTTCATGATGTAATCTTTTAATATTTATCCTTAACATTGGTCATTTGTTAAATGCCAGTGCAGTTTCTTTCATTTGTTGATACAGGATATGAGAGATGTTTAGAGTATTTTTACAAATGGTGCTGTAGAAGTGGAAATATCATTAAAACTTCAATGAATTATTTTTGGATTCCCCCATATACCAAGAAGTGGTGGATGCATCATGAATAAAAAAAATGTAGTTTCTGTGACACCTCAGAGGATGAGGAAACTATGGCTGTGCTAGGGTAAAATAAGAAGTGGCTGTCATTTAAAATAGTGTTCATCATACCGGTTTATACATTTTGTTCTTTACTTTCTTCATTAGTAGCATGATATAGAGAAATGTATAAA
>NC_051393.1:8564698-8567198 GCF_015228065.2 Penaeus monodon
CACCACATACACACCTCCACCTACTTTTGCCTCTACTCCTCAGACACCAGTCTCCCCCCCCCTCCCCCCTAGGAAAACCTGTCTCACAAAACTCCCCAACCAACTCCAATACAGAAACTCTTTGAGATATTCAAAACTATCTGATTGAGTCCCAAATTGACACCGAAACCCCTCATCCACCCTCAAATTCCACAACTCCAGTTCCCTCCACACTCAAAGTGACTGCTGATATCCATCCTCCTCCTACTCATATTCCCCCTACACCCCTTCCTCCTACTCCCCAACACAGCCCATCCCCCCAGCTCTAGCTCCACCTACATATTCTCCAACAACTGTCCTCCCTAGGCATACCCGGAAACATGAAGATGGAATCAAGATGGATTTCGAAACTGTAGTCTCATTTTTCAATAAATCTAGTTTTTGCATTGTTGGTTTTTTTATCATAGTATCAACACGGAAGTGTTTACCATTCATCATGGGTGTCTTAGCCATCTTCGCCTCTGGCACATCCATACCAAATCTCTGCCAATTCCTTCAGTCATCAGTATCTTCGTGGGCCACTAAGCATGGCTTTCGCTATTCTACCTCCAAATCTTTCTCTATCCTCTTCTCGTGCACGTGTAGATCCCCTACCTCCACTCTTATATGGCACTCCACTCCAATAACATTCTTCTAACAAATCCCTTGGCATTATCTTTGACTACAAATTGTCCTGGCGAGACCAAGCTCACCGCCGCCTCCGAATCTTACAAACTCTTTCCCATATATCCTGGGGATCGCAAAACTCTCCTGCATCTTCATGTTACCTTGATCCTCTCCAATTTTGATTATGGATGCCATTTCTACTCAACTGCCTCACCCTCCCTCCTTGCTCATCTTGATACAATCCACCACTGCGGTCTTCGCTTAACCCTAGGCGCCTTCCGCTCCTCTCCAGTTGAGAGCCTGTCCACTGAGACGGGCATGCCATCTCTCTCGACGTCGTACCCTTCTCTCTCTCCGATGCTATGCTCGATTCCACCAACTTTTCCTCGCCAAACTATTCTACGATCCCTGCTTCCTACCTTTGCTTCTCTGCGTTTATCTACTTCTTTCTTCATTCGCATGGATATCCTCCTCTCCCACTCCCCTTTTCCCCATCCGACCTCTTCCGTTTTCTGTCCATTCCGTTCTTCCATGGCTTTTACCTTACCCCCGTATTTGCCCCTTTGTTTTCCCTGACCCACCAAAATCAGATATCCCCCTTCTATCCTTCTCACCCATTTTCTTGACCATGTCTCCATTCATTCCTCTAGTATTCATGATTACACTGATGGTCCCAAATCCACATCCGGTGCTGGTTCGCACTTTTAAATACCCCCTCCCTCCTGATTCCAGTGTCCTTACTACTGATCAATACGCACTCCCTTTTGCCTTAAAACAGTATACTGAACCCCCACTTTACGACCTTCCTGTATACCCGATTGCAATATTTCTGGTCAAGTCTCCGCACTAATAGATTATATACTGTAAAGCTATCAATCTCCTCATGGTCAGCTCCATTCCATCGGATCAGACATTGGGAGACAGCTCTCGCCCGGCTAACGCACTCCTACCTATGTTCCCTATGTAATGTCCCTCTTTCAGTTCCACACATTCTGTTGTCATCCACGCTTTGGTGCAGCTCGTACCTCCGTTTTCCCCCACCTATCCTCCCTTCACCGACCTCCCAGCCTATCAGACATTCTTACAGAATCTCACACTTTCTGCTTTGACAACCTGTTCTCCTTCCTCAGACGCATGCATATCCTTCACTTGATCTAATCCTCTTACCTAACCCTACTTTAACCCAAATATTCAACAACTCCTTTACCCATCTTTAACCTTTTCAATATTAATCTAGATGACATATAACAACTAACTACCAACTCAACCACCCATCACTACCCTTTACTGTACTTTCTTATAGTGCTACATGATCTTAGATGTTTCGCACATTTATTTTGCTTTTAACCAATAACCATTAACCATTTGCTGATCAAATGAAACGATGAACTAGAAACTTTCTCGGTCACGCGTTGCTTCCATATCTTCTTTTTTCTCGTTCTCCCTCCCCCTCAATATGCCATGATGTCGATACATCACCGGCACCCACGTAAACACAAAGAAATAACCATAGGAAATTTGTAAAATGCATGATGCATATTATTCATACCACACATGCCCCCAAGCGAGAAAAAAGTAAGCATTCATTCCCCTGTGGAAGCAGGCTTTACGGTACCCTCATGGGGACCTTGAGGGGTGAACCGTTTCTCTTCCCACATATTTCAGGCATACCATGGCTAATAATGAAATTGTGTACCCTTCTAAGAGACATTAAGGCTTGCCCCTTTATCAGCTAGCCTCCCTGAATTTAACTTGCCTGGTTTTACGACCCCTGACTCTTCTTTGATCACGGCTCTAACCACTGCTACTGCTGCCCGCTCCTGAACGCCTGTCAAATTGATCCATTCCGAATCAT
>NC_051393.1:8572198-8574698 GCF_015228065.2 Penaeus monodon
GTTCCATCTTGCAGGCTGCTGATGACGCCCCTTTCGAAATGGCTGAAGGAGTAACCAAGAAGTGAAAATATGACTTGTTTTTAACATCATGTTGTCTGCAGCATGTCAAGACATTGTGTTTTATCAATGCTAGGTACACCAACTTACCTTTGGTAATGCCCGAAGGGCGCTCGTCTTCTAGCCTGGTGTTTTCCTGTATTATTCGTGCAAATAATTCATGCTGGGCTCGCCTGACTGTTGTCGGCACCCTTACGCCAACTGCTCGGCCTGCCCAGATAATTCATGTGTAATCACAACAGATACAGGCTATATGCGGCAAGGATTTAGCAAAACTATAATACGTAATTACACCTACATGTACACAAGATAACTATTTGTCAATATATGCTTTTAAACAAAGAAAAATCATAGAAAAATCAGAGATAATAACAATCAGGCTTTCCCGCGGTCTCCTGGAAAAGATAGACTCCATTCTCCGTCCGCAAGACGAGCGTAGACTTCTTACTGAGGGACGACCGCCACAGGGAATCCCCCACGAAAACAGTTAGACCTTCGCCAATGAGCCACGTTTTTTTGGTGTCTGTCGCAGGAGGGAGAGTAAGAATAATAATTTATGTTAAGAATATGGTGGTGATGTAAGACAACGATGTGTCGATGTGTGTGTGTGTGTGTGTGTGTGTGTGTGTGTGTGTGTGTGTGTGTGTGTGTGTGTGTGTGTGTGTGTGTGTGTGTGTGTGTGTGTGTGTGTGTGTGTGTGTGTGTGTGTGTGTGTGTGTGTGTGTGTGTGTGTGTGTGTGTGTGTGTGTGTGTGTGTGTGTGTGTGTGTGTGTGTGTGTGTCGATGGTAGCGAGAAGGGAATTGTGTGGTGTGATACGCTATTAAATTACCTATATACACTAAAAAACTAATAGGCAGCAGTGATTGTGATAATGACATCAGTGCAGTAGTGCAGTGACTGCTGACAGTACTCACTTTCACAACAGATATTCTAATATCAATAATAAAAAGTAATAGATTTCAGTAGCAAATGGTCTATGAAGGTCAAACATGATAATAAACATTTATACAAATAATCAGTCCTAGTGAGGGAGACTACAGTAACAAGTAAAAGATAAAAGGGGGATAGGGAATATGGTAAGCTAATGGAGAAAATCGTGCAGTAGTTAAGTAGCCTTTGGTAACAGGAACCTATATAATTCAGGTGATTTAGGAGATGAGATATGACGACGGAGCGAGATTACAAGCAGACAGATCTTGATGAAATAGGATAAACTCATGGTAATGCTGTAGTAACTTGTGATTGTAAAAATAACGAGAAATATACAAATAGATAACATTTAATGACAATGCCATGAGAAAATACCAAAACATCTGCATGAATGAATAAAATTAGTATCGAAATTTATTTCTGTTTACTACGGTAAATTCATCGACTACTAGAGGATAACGAACAGTAACTTTAAAATATCAGGATGTAAGCGAATTTATTATGTTACACGATAACGTACAGTATACGTGTTTAAGAACACAAGCTTGGTCGTCTTAATGTGATAAAGAGGTTTTGAGATGTATTTCTGCTAAATAATTACCAATTGCTACCGACAGTCTTTATTAATATTATTATTGGTTCGTTAACGTTATTTTAAAGATGCCTTCTTCGGATGCATTTAATTTCAAAATCAAATTTAAATGCATATCAGGTATAAATGCTGTTGTTCTGACCTTTAACAATGGAAAGATATGGGCGGTTCCATGGTGACGTCACGATGCTGTCGTCATGAATGAAGAATATCTTGACTCCCTCGCGGATCCGCAGCAGCTCGCGTGAGTCAGAGCGGAAGGAACCTTGGCCGGGGTGCGGGCTGGGGGGCATGGTAGAGGGGGGGAAGATCGCAGAAGCCCCTGCCACTGGCTCTGGCGTGGTGACCTGCCAAGAAGGTAGATTCATTTGCATTAAGATGAAACTCTTTCTGCTTGCTCTCTCTCTCTCTCTCTCTCTCTCTCTCTCTCTCTCTCTCTCTCTCTCTCTCTCTCTCTCTCTCTCTCTCTCTCTGTCTTGCTCCACACACACACACACATGTATCATAAATCATGTGCATAATACATCATTTGCAGGTGCGTAGCGTTAATGCATATCTGGCCAATGTTTAGACCAGACATACTAATCCAGCTGGTTATGTTCTACAAATTTTACAGCTATCATACCACGTAAATTACCATAATTCACTATATCTCACCCAATTTTCAGTTCTTATATTAAATCAAATATTGGATTTCATAAGAGAATTGCAAAGAGAGACTCACCTGGCTGTTAACTGGAGAGGAATAGAACTTGGACCTTCCAACACCCGTTTCAAGAGGTTCAGGTTCCCAAGGAGTCCATGATTCCGCGGCGAAAGGAGTCAGTGGAGGGGGAGATGAAGAGGCACTGGAAGCCCACGATCCCACAGAAGAGGACACAGAGGATCTGATCCTAGCATTGGCGTAGACATGTTGGGTA
>NC_051393.1:8584698-8597198 GCF_015228065.2 Penaeus monodon
TGATGTATAGACTAACTGATGGACTATGGTCTTTGCAGATGATGTGTTGTTATACTACAGGAGCCGGGAAGAGGCTGATGCACAGCTTGAGAATTGAAGAAATACTTTGGAGAGGAGGGGTATGGAAATGAATAGGACTAAAACTAAGTACTTGTGCCTCAATAATAATGGCGAGGATACAATTAGGTTGCAAGGGTAGAGGTAGCAGAAGTTGATGACTTTAGGCATTTGGGGTCGACTGTCCAGAGAAATGGAGATTGTAGAAGAGAAGTAAAGAAAAGATGGCTGGATGGATTAGATGGAGAAAGGTCACAGGAGTGACATGCGACAGAAGGGTGTCTGCAAGAACTAAAGGGAAGGTCTTCAAGACGGTGAAGAGGCCGGCTGTGCCTGACAAAAAGACAAGAGCTAGAAATCGCTGAAATCAAAATGTTGCATTTCTCTTTAGGACATAGTGAAAAATGAATACATCAGAGGGACAATGCAGGTACGCAGAGGGAGAATATATATATATATATATATATATATATATATATATATATATATATATATATATATATATATATATATATATATATATATATGCATACGTGTGTGTGTGTGTGTTTATACACACACACACACATGCACACACACTCACACACACACACACACACACACACACACACACACACACACACACATATATATATATATATATATATATATATATATATATTATATATATATATATATATAAATAGATAGATACACATATTATATATATATATATATATATATATATATATATATATATATATATATATATATATAAATATATATATATATATATATATATATATATATATATATATATATATATATATATATATGTGTGTGTGTGTGTGTGTGTGTGTGTGTGTGTGTGTGTGTGTGTATACATGTATATATATATATATATATATATATATATATATATATATATATATATATACATATACACACACACACACATGTACATGCATACACACACACACAAACACACACACACACACACACACACACATATATATATATATATATATATATATATATATATATATATATATATATATATCTTTATATATATAGTGATCAAACCCTCTTCACATACCTAATCACTAATCGCCTGTGGGTAGTGACTTCGGAAATGTTAAAGAATATGACTTTTATCATCCAAATCACAAAGATGTTGCATCCAAACTAAAACTGAAATAACAGTGAATGTGAGATAGACATTAAGTTTCTCAATATATCCAAAAGCATCAGCAGTGTGTATCTATATATGTGTATACATACATATATATATATATATATATATATATATATATATATATATATATATATATATATATATATATATATATATCATCTTCATCATTACTATCTCTACATACACTCATACTCACAGCTGAAATGACTAAAGGTTATCGCCCATTTTGCCTCCATTCGATACTTTTAACTGAAACCCCATTGTTTTTCATATAAAAATGACTATGTTAAGGACTATTATTTTAAAGCAATTATTCTCACATGCTTTATCAATTTTATTTCGTCTTTAAAGCGACATACGCAATCATAGCAGATTTCATAGATTGCCATTGTGAACGATCTGCCGGAAGGATTAGGATCACTTCCACAGTCACAGAGAAAAATAATCTTTCTCGTTATAGGCGAAATGAAATCTAGGATTTGTAAATTGCTATCTCATTTTTCAACAAATTTCTTTCGTGCATTCTGTTTTTTTTATTCTGCCACTGTAGATTGGTTTGCCATTCAACTTGCTTTACAGACTTTGAGACAAGTAACTTTTGGGCCTCATCATCACAAGGAAATATTACACGCTGTGATCAGCTGACTGCGGAGAGAGTAGATAAACACCTTTGCACAAGATACCTGAAATCAATGCTTAACTGATGCTCGTGTCGATATCTATTTCAGCCACCGTGTTACTTTTTTAAACTGATAAATCCAGATTCGATTCGGATTTTGTGTTGGTTCTAAAGATTTCTATACAGTAAGACATTTCTTGACGTCAGACCTTTAGACTTGGAGTATTTTCAAATCAATACTTCTTCATAATTGATTGCCGTCTAGACACGAGTAAAAGCATTAGAATTGTATTGTCATTATTATTGCTATAACTTCTTATATTACTATTACCGATGAAATGTATTCATGTTGACAGATGTAGAAAAGTTGTGAATGAGAATGAATATCTTCACAATGCAAAATATGTATTTAACCGGTTTCGAATATATCTTCGTCAGAAATACGTGTAATAACCGGTTTCGAATATATCTTCATCAGAAATACATGTATTTCTGATGAATATATATTCGAAACTGGTTAAATACATCTCTTGTATTGTAAAGTTATTTATTCTCATTCATAACTTTTATACTGTTACCGATGTTATTTCTTTTCCTATTGAAAAAAGTTAAATGCATACACGACGTTCGAAAAAATGTGTCATGCATTTTTTATACAAGACTGATCAGAATCATAATTTTCAATAAATGGAAAACGTGACCCCATGATATGTTTTTGCAGTTGGGTAAAATTCTAAGTTTACACTACACCAACAGCCTAACTCCAGGAACTTAAAAATCGCATTGCAGATAATAATAATGATAATAAAACTGATAATAAGAATGATAATAACAACAATAATGATATAGATGATAGCAATAACAATTTCACTATCTTAAACAATGATAACAAAAACAATTTCAATAACTTAAACAATGATAACAATAACAATAACACCACCACCACCACCACTAAAAATAATAACAATAACAATAATGATAATAATAACGATAGCAATTGAGTTAGCATAGGATTTTAATAGATTGATATGATCTCTTTATGCATGTGAGTGTGTGTGTATGTCTATGTCATCTTTCTATCATTCATTTTGTCAAATATCACCCTATTTTGCATCAAAATGAAGTGACTTCAACTCCGCACTTCATGGGATATGATATCAGGCGCAACTTGCAAACGAACGAAACACAAGCAGAATATTAATATAGAAGATTGTTACTACTAATACTATTGTTGCAATTATTATTATTTTTATTATCATTAGCATTATCATAGATCTTATTATTATCAATGTTATTATCACCACTGTTATACTTATGGTAATAAGTATAATACTGATGATAATGACAATAGTAATAACATATTAATATAATGATGATGATGATGAAAATAATAAGTATGGTTGTTATTATCAACATAAGCGCTGCAATTTTATACCAACAAAGAAACGAAAAAGAAACACCCTTGGGCATCAAAGTAAACATTGCATGCTACGGCGTAGTTAGGGGGGGGGGGGGCATTTTTCACCAACCCACGGTCCCCCGATAGAGGGTGGGTGGCGCCTAGATAATGTCTGTCAATTCTGTTTAATATTATTTATAAAATATTTGTTTAAACACAACTAAACAAATAAATATTCTTATTCTGTCATACATATATTTCCATCAAATCTAAAATCATACAGGGAATCCCCTAATGGACTTTGCACCCCACGTATAGCTGGATGCATGATAACCACAAACAAACAGAGACCATTCACATCTATCCTTCGAGAGACAAAACCACAGAGATATGAACATCCATGAATCCCTCTCTACCCTGCCACAGCCCCCCTTACCCCTCCTACCTTCCCCCACCCCCTCCCCAGGCAAGCGTGAAAGACATGAACGGTGTAAGTTGTGGAAGGGCGAGAGGGAGGAGAGGGGGTTTCTGCTACAGGACGAAATTAGCCTGCAGCAAGCAGACTTCAGCCACGCCCTCACTTCGCCTTTTCAACCTAGGTTATTACAGCTCTCTTGGGAGCACTTGGAAATTATGATACATGTCATTTTCATTGTTGCTGTTGTTTTAATTGTTATGATGACTAGTGTTTTTTTTTACCATTATTGTTATCATCTCTATCATTATTATTATAATCATTATTGCTATTATTAATAACAGTAGTAGTATCATTATGATTGTTATTATTATGGTCGCTATTATCATTCTGTATTATCATTATTAATATTATTATTATACTAATATTATATATCAGAATCATCATTGTTTATGTTATTATATTAATCATCAACATTATCAATATCATTATCAATGCAGTTAATATAATCTTTACAATTAGAGGCGTAGCCACACATAAGGGGGCCCTAGGGTCTAGGGGCTTTGAAGGTCCTATTTTTAGGGAGACCCCCTCCATCGCGACCAGGGGGCGGTGAGAGTGAAAAATCCCCCCCCCCCCAACCTTGAGCCACGCCACTAGTTATAATAGTTATCAACAATATTTTCTATGTCAGTATCATTTCAACACTGAACTTGTGTCGGACAAAGATAAAAGTCTCCGCCAGTGTTTATAATTGTTATTATCATTATCAACATGTTCTGTCATTGTAATTTCAGCATTGAACACCAGTAGAGCAAATATACAACAAGGAAAACAAACTAGGAAACGAGAAGAAAAACAAAGAACAGGCACGTTCTGTAAATATGTTATAACACACTATGATATAATTCACGCCATGCTAGCTGCAACTTATGAGCTCAACAAACGATGTTATTTTTTCGCAAGTGAAGAGACCGATCTCGCCTCAGTATTTTAAATTTGAAGTACGTGTCTAACCGAACGTGTTGACGGACCAATACACGTAAAAAGTTTCCCAGAAGACAGATGCCCTAATTTCTGAGAACATCCAGCGCACAGATTGACCCGAACGCTCAAGCCAGTCAACTGTAAAGTAATGATGCTTAATAACAGTTCATCGTTTCTCAGTAAGTGCAACAAGGACACGGATATGTGGGAAAGACTTTTTGGGACGTGCTTCGGTAGGCATACTTTTGCATTTAATTCAGAAAGACCATTTTGTTGCTGCGGATAGAAATGAGAAATTCTAATCAAAATATATCACGCATGCAACTACCTACGCGCGTGCACGCACGCACGCACGCACCCACACTCACACACACACACACACACACACACACACACACACACACACGTTGCACATAGTTCCATCGACAGTCGCCTTAAAAAATTATGAAGAATACACATTGTTCTCCCTGACCTTTTGCATTTGAACCAAACACAGGAAGCACTTGCCATGTGTAAGAGTACGTTATCAGAATTTCTGAGTGTAATCGCGCTTTCTGCAGTCCATGAACCAGCAAGCGCGTCTGTATATATCCATATTTCCGTATGATGTTTCTGAAAAGGTTTGTATGTTCCTTTGTATGTCAAGAGTGTCTGTACGTCCTCGCCGTCGCGTGCTTAATGTAATGTAAGCTTCAGCTCCTCCCCTTCCCACGTGACACTCACGCACACGTATGTTGGTGCACAAACGCACTCACAAACAGACACGCCTGTGAACGCACCCAAACATACTCTGTCTACCTGAGTTTCAGCAGTTCTAATTATAAAACCTTTGTATACATATTCAAAACGAGCACTAGGAAAGCACTCCCACTTCGTTTAGGAAACAAGCAGATAACCACAAATGCCATACACTCAGATACTGTAACCTGGTAACAATTTAGGTTGATCTGGTTGAGATAAGACGTTGGCTTAGACGCAGATACCATGGGCGGCCCGTGACCAAAGAACATTTCAGTAATCCCCTTCGACAAAACCTGCGCACACCCATCATTTCCTCAGTTTCCCGCGAACACGCAGGCACCTGAAAGAACATTTCTTTGTTTACAGGTGTCCTTTCTTCTTCCCTTAGTACTTACTCTCTGGACCATACTGGAATTTTATTCTCCAATAAACAAAAGCTGGTGTTTGTAGCCATCCACTTTAAACATTCCAAATATATCAAAGTTAAAGAGCTTTCATGTGTTTGTCGAAGTGTTCACGTGCCCACCGCCTGTTCACACACCTCTTCCCCGCAGGATTCTACAGCGCAGTATCCAGCGATGTGCGGCAACCCACTTCACCCCACTGTATATATCTCCCTTCCTCTGAGGCAACTCGAGTAATATACGCTGGGTCGATAGAAGAGATTTGTAGTTCTTCTCCATCTTTGGCTGACAGAATTCGACTGCTTTACTAAAGGAAAGAAGATCCGAGAATAATCTTTCTTTGAATCTCCAGTCTGCTTCGAAAGTTTGAAAGGCTAGAAAACAGTAAGTACATACGGTATTTATTCGTGACATCAGTTGTCACACAAGTAGAGCTGTGTATCAGGTAGAAAAATAAAATTGTGACAGTTCAAGTTCGTTAACATTTAGGTTCATGTTGAATAGGTTACAGGAACGAATTGTTTAGATATTTTTGCCATATGTCTTGTCATATTTATTCCAGAGCAGGACAAGTAACGGCAGTTTTCGATGAGCTATTTGTATTTATATTACAAGTATTTGAAAATACATTCATAGATAGACACGGATACAGACACAAACACTGAGACAGAGACAGGAACAGACAGATACACACACACACACACACACACACACACACACACACACACACACACACACACACACACACACACACACACACACACACACACACACACACACACACACACACACACACACACGCACGCACGCACGCACAAGCACACACAAGTACACACACAAGTGTGTGTGTGTGTCTGTGTGTGTTAAGAGGGAGACTGACAGATGCACATGTAAAGACGTAGAGACAAGAGAAATAAAAGATAGGAGTCATGTGTCTAGTCATCACTGTATGTGGGGAACAAAGGTTGGTAAGAATTTATGATTTCCGCCGCAAGTTTAAACTGCTATTAGGTCTTGTAACAACGCAGGAACGAAAATAAATATTCATGAAGTAGTGATAAGAGATTATTTTTGGAAGACAATAGCAACCCATGCCAAGGAGAAATAAGACTGACATAACAACTCTGAACTGACGATGATTATGAAGAACACTTACGCACATTTCAGAATAAGCAACCAAACAGACTGAGGTACAGAAAGTGGGCTGGGTAGAGAATGAGGGACATTATCTACTTAAATAAAGCTCGGGTGATGAAGGTGGGGCAGAGGTGTTGAGTAGGATGCCGCCTTCAGTACATTTTGTGAGTAGTAAATCTGTTGACATAGGGCAGCTTTCTGACTTCCTTACCGTTTATATTCGGGTATTTAATTTTGAATCCCATACATCGCGTCCTTACTCAAGTTCGTCATAGAAATGATGCACTCAGTGGAAGCAGACGATCTTTATTATCCTCTCTGGTTGATTGGATGATAGCAATATAGCATGCTTTTGCTTTATCAAGCTCAATTCTGATGGCTATGCTTGTCCAGGTGATGGTTGTAAGCTTTGAAACATAAACCAGTTACGCAACGATACAGGGTTTCTATCGCACGCCCAAAGGTGATCGAGGCTTTTACGCTGTGTCATGCAATGCAGTTACATGATGTAGTGACTTCAGGCAGACATTGTAGATGATTTTTTTGTTTGGTAACATTGACTTCTCCTGAGAACATCTGAATAGGATTGTACTTGTATTCATGTAAGCTCTTCATGTAATCAGCAGGCTTGCAAAATACAGCTTTCGTCATCAAATGTGTCAACCGAACAGGAAATTGTGATTGTTCCAGTTAACTTGTTTCAATCTGTACGCAAGCAGAACTAGTGGGATTGACTCTAGCTGTCGTCCTGTACACACCAGAATTCGTGTGCGCGGTCCTCTATAAAATACTGTATATTTGTTTGCGTGACACACACGCACACGCACACGCGCACGCGCGCACACATACACACACACACACACACACACACACACACACACACACACACACACACACACACACACACACACACACACACACACACACACACACACACACACACACATGCATACATATATACATACACACACACACACACACACACACACACACACACACACACACACACACACATACACACACACACACACACGCACATATATATATATATATATATATATATATATATATATATATATATATATATATATATATGTTTATATACATATATATACACATATATACATATGTATATATACATATATATATATATATATATATATATATTTATATATACATGTAAATGTAGATTTACACACACTTACAGCATGCTTAGCAAAAAAAACAGTAAACGCCGTTCGGTTGTGATGTGTTTCTTCGTGATCGGGTACGCCTATGATCGCGTGTAGGAACAGGCTGAGCAAAGTCTGAGCCCGTCTGAGGCTGGAGGATCACGTGTACACGGCGTGGTTGTCACAGCAAATCGATTGCCTTACTTCCTCTCCCTATTCTATGGGCATTGCAGCAAACCTCATTTATTCCTTGTAACCGTTGATCTCGTAGCGTCTTAAACCTTGACAGCTAAAAGTAAATGTAAACTTTCTCTCATCAAGTTATAAACCAAGAAAGCTTGTTTATCCCCTTGCTAATGTAAACAAAGAGAACCGCATGCGCATTACGCACGCTGCTGTTGCGTGAATTTGCTGCCGCGACCTACTTTGCTGGGTACGCCGGGTGTTGCTGGGGGGAAGGAAATCAAATGCTTGCGGACACAAGAAAGCTTACTGTAAATTTCCTTCTGATAAAGATTTCATTGGATTTCTTCTCAAATGTTTATTCCTGTCCTGTTTATTCTTGGTATTTTAGAAATGCATAGGCCTTGACAAATATTTAAGGTGTAAGATATCGTCTCTGTGGTATATGGATAGATCCTCCATTAAATAGGAATCTAGTGTAGTTTATAATCGAAATAAATATGAGGGTGGATAAAGAACTTTTGTCTGTTCCGCAATATAACTACAAATATCAACTAGTAGATTAGCATTTTAAACCCTATGCTGCTGCTTGTTTGCGTTTGCCTAAAGTGGGGTAATCTTTTCCCTGTTTGAAAACAAAATTTACGTTTGAATATTTAAAAAAACGTGTTTATATCTACGTCTAAGATCTCTGTTGAAATACGTGATTATCGGAAGATGGTCTTGGGAAATAATACAGGTATTTGGTACTGTAAGATGTGGTACTGTTAGATGATATTTCCTTCAGGTATGGTTTTGGTTTACATAACTTGTCAAACAGAAACGACTGCATCAAGCATTTTAAGCAGAAGTCTTACGATAAATGCCTGCATTTTGTTTTTATCGTAAAAAAAATCTGAACTCGAAATGGCTCTCGTGTGAAACATAACATTTATATTCCAGACGCTGTTAACTGGTTCGAACATTTCTTAAGAATGCTGAGTATTCAAAGTCGGTGAGTACAGCCGTAGATTATTTAAGGTTTCCAAGGATATACACGTATTTTCTTCCTCTTCCTTAAATATGATTGATATACTCTGACAATTCGTACGCTTTGCACAATGCTGTCATTTTATTGCCATTCATCTAACACATTTTTAATACAAAGGCAAGGTTATTCCACGCCTATTCCTCTTAGATTCCGATTTGTGAGATTATTATTATTATTATTATTTTATTTGTTTTTTTTTTGTACATAAGAGTTTTACACTGAAGTCTATTAAAATCAAAGGGAAGAAAGAGGGATCGAGATGGAGAGTATCAAGGAAAGCAAATGGAAAATGAGGGAGAAGGGAAAATAAAGTAAAAGAAAGCCAGGTGGAAGGGTGGTGTTTAAACTCTATCACCTGTAACTGTTATCAGGACAGAAGTACTGATAAACTGCAGTGTCAACAAGAACAGTTTCCATGAGAAAATATCCTGTAATTTACATCCAACAGCTGGGAGTTGCTATCAGGAAGAATTATATGGCTTAACGGATTTAGTAGAAAATTCGGACATGTTCACCCTCTTCGTGAAAATAACACTAAGATTATAGTAGTAGTGGTGATGATAATGTCTACTATATTAACAGTGATACTTATAGTAATGAAATTATGGTATCAGGAACGATAACAACAACAAGCTGCTATCAGCCTCAACAACAGATAAGAACAGGTAAGTTGGTAAAGGTGAATGTGAAGTATTGAGAGTTTTACAGCTGATTAAACGAACTGTAACGACATATGTACTCTTGTGTAGCAGATTATACTTCAAAGCATGGATACACACACACACTTACTCAAATAAAAATGTATAAATTACATGTTTTCATTCTCGTTATTTTCTTGGATCGAAAGCATTAGGTCAGGAACACGTAAACTTTGGATCAGGTGTTATCTGGTTATCAGAACAAGAGGCAGTGTGTTCCCTGACGTGGGCGGTTTGGTGACGCAATGATTAGACGTAATGGGTGCTTGTAGATGCTCTTAAAAATTAAAACGTGCTACAGCATAAGAGAGAGAAAAAATACAACCAAGCACCAACCAAATGTAAAGTCTTTTTCTCTTTGTCACATACCAGGTTTTAACTCTGATTATTTTTCATGATGCCGAAAATAAATTCTTTATAAGAGATGATCCAATCCTTTGTGTTTTAAGATGCTGAATTCGGTGTGTGTGGCTACTCCTCTCTCCTCGCAATGACGCTGTTAGGCCTTTCCTCACATTCAAGATTTTTTAACTCCAACCCGCGCCGGTCAGCGTAAAAGGAGAAGGTTCAAGGATTTTCGTAGATGGAGTCAGGGAAACTCCTGAACATTCCAAAACAGTCACTGGAGTTCATAATTAGTCTCGAAAGATTTTAAAAATAAAACAAGAAAGAAATGGCCCTTCTTGTACTGGTCTACCTGTCTTAGCAATATCGTTGTGGCGCCTATTGGCTGTACTTGTGCTGTAGTGGCATGGTTCGTTAACATTCCTGTGTAATTGTGTTGTAGAAAATGGCCACGGTTGTGCAAGATTTAGCCACGGTATGATGTTAATAACCACAGCGAGACTACGAGAGACTCACGATGAATGGAGATAATTTGATATAAGGCGGCACGAATACAGGACACATCATGAAATTTGTTATTCATTCGTAACACCTAAGGATATATATATATATATATATATATATATATATATATATATATATATATATATATATATATTTTATATATATATTTATATATATATATATATATATATATATATATATATATATATATATATATACACACATATGTGTGTATGTGTGTGTGTGTGTGTGTGTGTGTGTGTGTGTGTGTGTGTGTGTATCATTTTTATCTATCAAATCAGGTAGTCACATACCAGTCTTAGTTATAGTTGCTCGTGCAATGGTAGTACCAGTAGCGTGGCACACCATCGTAGATATCGTGAGAAAAAATCTTGGCTGTGTTGGAATCTGGGCTGGATAGGGACGCCAGAGAGATGAATGCCGACCTCTCTTGCTGACGAGTCTAATTGAGTCCGATGAGCAAAATCTAATTGTTATGATTTAGTTTCTACGAGTTCATTTGGGACCCGTTTCTTTGCTAATCCACAGTTCTATTTTTTTAGGCAATTGATTTTTATATATATATATATATATATATATATATATATATATATATATATATATATATATATATATATATACATAAATGCCTCTTAAGATGTTCCAGATCAAGCAAACTCCTTTCTCCTAGTATGAAAGATCGTAGAAAACGGAAAAGAAAACGTGCACCGAAGTCAGCAGACTGAACACACGACCGACAGGCAGATGAAGGCACAGAGAGGAAGACTCGATTGCCTCTTAGAAACTGCCTCGGAACCTCCAGGAACGGATTTGCGGAATGGCTGTTCATGGAAACTAGAGAACTTGTGTGGCTGTGTCCCTTTGCACAGTTCCGTGTAATCTATATTTGATGATATTGTCAGAAAATAAAAACAGTTATGATGATGGCAGGAATAATGATGATAATGATAGTAATGATAATGAGCCATATGATAATACAAAAATTACGAAACGATAATTATGATGACTTATAGTATTAACGACCGTATTGTTTTGTTAGTAATATTAATGATGGCAATTATAGCGATTTTCATCACAGTAATAATGAAAATATTGGAGCCAGGAGGAAAAATCCACATGAGTATTGGTACTACAATAATAATGGTCGTGATAATATAAAACTGAATACTTACTATCATTGATAAACTCAGACATTGATAGTAATTCTTCCCACATGTCGAATGCAGCGTTCTTCGATAAACATGCAATTTTTCAAGCTGCTTAGAATGATGAACCTAACGTTAGAGATAAAACTAACGAGCACAACATAATTCACGAGAATGAATATAACACAACGTTCGCCGACACGGTTTACTAGACTGCCTTTCACCATGCTTGAACTGAACACTAAGTTTGTGGGAGCTGTAACACCTGCAGGTGGACACCTACATCTGTGGCACTTATGAGGGAGGGTGGAATAAACTACACGTGTTCGATAACAACAGTGTACATCTGTTCCCTACTGCAACAGGTGCTCTTTCTACATCGCTGTGATCGTGTCTTAGCAATGTAATATACGGACATTGATGATTTAAGTAAATGCAGTGACGATATGATATAATATTCCCATTAGAA
>NC_051393.1:8604698-8607198 GCF_015228065.2 Penaeus monodon
TTTGTGCGTGTGCGTGTGTTTGTGCATGTGCGTGTGTTTGTTCGTGTGCGTGTGTTTGTGTGCATGTGTGGATGGATGGATGCACACACACACACATAGAGAGAAAATAAATAAAGAGAAAGAGAAACAGTCAAAGAAAGAGAGAGCATCTTTCACGTTATTGTGTAATATGAAGCTCTGTAGTGCGCAGTTACTGACCTTTTGTGTACGTTGATATTGCTATGCCCTGTCACAGAAGTCTGGCCTTTACCCTGTCGCACGCAACCAACGAGTGTCACAGACTCTTATGAACGGCTTTGCAGACACAAGGACCTGTTTGCGTGTGTGTGAGTGTGAGTGTGAATGTGAGGGTTATATGAGTGTATGTATGTATGTATGTAGATAGATGCACATTTATGGACAGAAGTAGATTTATATGGAACTGGTGCGAAGATCATATTTCACAGTATTGTCTTCATCAGACAGGTGCGAACATAGCGTATTATTATGTTTATATATAACACACACACACATACACACGCACGCACGCACGCACGCACGCACACACACACACACACACACACACACACACACACACACACACACACACACACACACACACACACACACACACACACACACACACACACACACACGCACACACACATCCATATGAGTAGAATGACGCGTAGAATAATTTATTTGCTACTAGCCTTCTGCACGCTGTTGTTCCTGTGAAGAAAAGGTAGGAACACCTTTGATTTAATAAAATAGATCAAATAAGTGTCAAGTTATGATATAAATCATTAACCTCTAAACTACAAGAGTACAATGAAAATTCGCTTTGCTTTATTGCGTAAAATATCAAAATTCACGTTACTGTACATTCCATGTAACATATTTTACAAGAATTATCGCAATTCAAAGTTGATTCAGAACCTTGGAGGGAAAAACGCTTTGACCTGTGTGACCGTTGTTGACCTTGGCGGAGTGTCCGTTCGCCCTTGGCTGTTGTTATTGGCTGAGACGGACTGGAGCCGTTGGGGCGTGGGTGTGGCGGGAATCCGGTAGAGACGAGTACAAACATACTGTATTTGGAGCAAATCTATAAATTGTAGACATTCACAAGGTCATGGATGAAAGCAAAATTTAATGTTGTTTGTGGAGGTGAGAGTGAACGTAGCCTCAGGTGTTCGAATTTCGCGGCAAGCTCTTTGATGTGTGTTTAGTGGTGCAGACAATTACGGTGACTGTTAAAAGAAAAAAGGTAAAAAAAATACTGCCGACTTATGAAAAGTGCAATAGCACAAAGTACGACTTTGAAGGGGGTTTTAACTCTGGCTTGAATGAAATGCGTAGGAGGCGGAGAACCAAGAGAGCCAGCGTGCAGGCACCAGAAGCGCGGTGTTGCACACAGGTCGATGGGAACGGGGATGAAGAGAGGAGAGGGAAGGGCCGGGGAGCATGAGGGAGGGAGGGGGAAGTAGAGGAAGGGAAGGAAAGAAGAGAAAATGTGGAATACTATGATAAAGAGTTGAACAAAAAGAGCATATAAGCGATGGCTGTAAGCGTTACAGTATCCCTGCGGAGGACGATGGCGGTAGAAAGTCGAAAGTCACGTAGTAGACTACGCCATACAACTGCAGTTACCTCATGTGACTGACACAAAGGCTTGCATTTGAGGCTAAACCACCACAAAAAGCATGATGACACTGATACTGATGAAAGCGAGCGAAATACTACTTAAAGGATATTTATTTCTCAATTAAATAATGGCGAAGGAATGTGAAAGAAGAGTGGATGAATTTAAAAAAAACATCATTTAAAAGGAATTAGAATGGCGTTGAAAAATGAAAAGGCGAGGGATATAGATACGTGTTTGCCTAAAAGATAAGCGATAAGGATATCTTTCTCACTTTTTCGCTCTTATTTTTCTGATGTAGAAAATAAGAGATGTAGCGTCATTTTTGAAACCATAAATTACGAAGTCACCATAGTTATTTTTATCATGACTTCCTTTACAGTATTACAAGGCGCTGAAGTTACATCACGTTTAATCACGAATCGGTTTACCACCTGACCAATGATTGTTGTTATCGACGTGGCTAATGTTCTGCTATTCATCTGAACTTAACGACATTATTTAAACCAGTCGCTGAGACACACTGTCTTTCATTTGTATGCAAATGCGCTTTGTTATTCTTTAAAATCTCAAGGCTTGGAATATTCTTTTCCATTTCCTGTCATCGTGCTGAAAGATAGGAAGACCGTAATTTCTATAACACTAGCACTTATTATAAGAATATATATATATATATATATATATATATATATATATATATATATATATATATATATATATATATATATATATTTTTTTTTTTTTTTTTTTTTTTTTTTTTTTTTTTTTTTTATTATTATTATAATGTGCTGTAGGTTTAATTTTTGAAGTTGATTTAGCAAAGGTTGTACCAGATTTCTAATTGGACTCCACATTTGTACGTGTTTATGGTGGCAAATG
>NC_051393.1:8612198-8614698 GCF_015228065.2 Penaeus monodon
ATATATATATTTGTACATATATACACATACATATATATATATATATATATATATATATATATATATATTATATATATATATATATATATATATATATATGTTTGTACATATATATACATACATATATATATATATATATATATATATATATATATATATATATATATATATATATATATACACATACATATATATATTTTTTTTTTTCTTTCTTTTTTTTCTTTTTTTTTCTTATGTATGTATGTATGTACTAACTTAACTTCGTCTTCCAGGGCAAGCGGCGGGAACACCGACGACATGGCGCGCCTTGTCAAACAAGTGAGCATCGAAAGTCCAACTCACAAACTGAAGGAATGTATTTTCAACTTCGAAACTCCAATGCCAGAAATACCTCCTGCAGGAGCTCGAGTCAAGGTTTGTGTGACACGCTGGTTTGAAAATCTGAGGTTATTTATTTACTTATTTATTTTATCAGATTTATTTTTCTCTGTAGTCATTAAGTTGGTGTATTGCGTTTCTGAATTAACTAACTATGCATATTTACAGACGCACTTATGTGTTTGCAAAAGAGAAAATATCCCATTAATATTTTGCTTCCGTTGTTGATATAAGAGCTAGTACTTTTTTGCTTTCTCCAAATATGGTAAAGGAGAACATAGACCATATAAGAACGGCATTCCATAGGCTTCACCAGCTCCAGTGAACCTGTCAGCTGAAGTATGGCTTGTACAGTCAATCAACCCAGCATAGAGGATGTCGATATTCATACTGCCTGGATCAAAGCAAACTGATGCCCCAAAGACACTGCGACAACCAGATTGCAAAGTTTGACATGCAAAATCCCCGACCAAATCGTCTTCTCGTCCTGGCAGCGCCGTGCAATTAAAGCGTCACTTTCACAATGACCTTTAGTTTTCACTGTACATATCTCCTATCGAGTACATTCCGGTAGTTTAGTTGCATGTTTCAAACTTTGCAGTTTGACCCATTACTTCATATTCTCCCCCTCAAACTTCTAGGTCGAACATCTTGATGTGCGGTGATAACTTGTCACCACCTATCATATTTCGCAAACCAATTTCTTACTTCAGATACGCGATATTTAAACTTGACTTGCGAAGGAAAAGTATGAATGAGAAGGAATGACTTCACAGCACGAGACGAAATTGACTCATTTAAACGTTCATCAGAATTACACGTAATTACTTTTGTCTAAAGTTAATATGCTGGTAAAATTGCTTATGAGAGAGGAAAATCTAACACGTCCTTGTTTTGTTTAATTGATAATGTAGCTCTAATTCAGGCGTCTTGGTGCGGCATTGTTTTCGGTAAAATAAAGTACTTAAGACGGCCACACCTTTAAGAACGACCAATACTGTATAGTAATAAAGGTGACCTCTACGACGATACTGCGAGAAATTAGATATGTATGCCCTAGGTACTTTTGTCTCCGCATATCTGTGTAAGTTTTGGTTATCTTTATATTTATGTTTTAGGTTCGCAACGCAGGTGTATGTTATCGCCTACGCTCAGCCTCCTCGTCCTCAAGCATCAAGTCTGTGGACTCGCTGCACTGCGGATCTCCTCTCCATCACTCCGTCCGCGATACCGCTCTCTTCCCTGGATACGAGGTAAGCATTTGTATGAACGCACTCGCACATACACATACACTTACACCAAGTGTTATTTGATCGGTATTCTTCCAATCTTTGTTTTAGACATAAAGACAGATATTAATGAATAATTGAAATATATAATCACACACACACACACACACACACACACACACACACACACACACACACACACACACACACACACACACACACACACACACACACACACTCACACACACACACACACACACACACACACACACACACACACACACACACACACACACACACACACACACTCACTCACTCACTCACTCACTCACTCACTCACTCACTCACATTTCCACCTATTACTTTGTTGTGTGTGATAACAATTAAAGTATAAGTATATTTTATGTATATATAGTCCATAAATGCTCTTTAGATAAAATCCATTCATTAATCAACAACACAGATTTTTCTCCTTCAGTTTTTGAAATTCCATTTATACCAACATATTTAGTGATACCGATGAAATATCTTAATTTATAATCCATTTTACTGACTCTTATTCTTGCAGGTTGCTGGTACTGTTGAGGCCCTAGGTGTTGAGGTTACAGAAACAGATTTGCAAGTTGGAGACAGAGTCATTGTGTATCCTTACGAAGGTCATCCACCAGGGTAAGAATACATCATAATCTGATATCTTTGAATTTCATGTAAATGACTATTTATGATTTGACACTACGCTTATAACAATTTTAGGATATCTTTGGTTCATGCTTGTTGTGTTTCTTCCTATGTGCCAGCTATGCAGAATACATTGCTGTGCCAGATGTCCAATATTTAATCAAGGTGCCAGAGAACATGAACCTCAGCACAGCAGCTATGCTTCCTTCAGGGGC
>NC_051393.1:8634698-8637198 GCF_015228065.2 Penaeus monodon
CTGTGTTGCATAATTTTACTCAATGGATGTGCAGCTGAAATAGGTATATATGCAGGAGAGACTGCTAATTTTACTTAAAGATATCAGAAACGTCGTGAAGTAGAATAATAAAGGAGAGGTAATTGAAGCCGAAACGAAATGATATGATAAAAGTTGACATATATCAAAGTTTCTGGGTAAGAGTCTCAGCTCTTGAGACCTATTTTGGCTTATTTCCGTTATTTAGAACTGACTCTTCTGAACATAATTGTAATGCCCCAGGCTCTACGAATTTATTAACAGGCACAACTTTATTCACCATTCCGGCAAAGGTGGTCACTGGTGTGTTTGCTCGCAAGCATATAAATAGTGCAATAGTAGTGGTATCTGGATTACTGATATTCTAACAGTCATTAAACCCAGCCCTGTCCATGACATGCCATACACAGCAGTAACCTATGGAGGATGACCTCGATACCTCTCGAAATTATCCCAAAGAGAGCCATTGGTCCATGTACCACTTGAGCTTGGGGGAAGTTCTCGCTGCCTCTTATGATGCTGTGATACATCGGCCTACTCAACTGAAGGTGTTTTTACAACTTGACAGATTACGACTTGGGCAAAGATTTCTCTCTCCCACATCCGGTCAGTCCGTTAGTAGTCACATTCCCAGAAATGCCAATGGAGAAGGGGACTCGGCTTAAACTCGTATGATCTGTGAAGAACATGGTTTTCGGTAGCTGGGCGTTGTCATTAGCATGATGTGATACAAATTGTTTACGACTGACCTGCGAGCCGTATGTTTAACATGATGACAACAGCCTCTGATTGGTATTTTTTTCATTCCCTCATAGAAAAGGGATTATATTTTGTCTCTGGCAAGTCCATGTCCTATGTTCGTAATTGATCTTTAAACTGAAAACATATGAGGAGTTCACAAATTCTGAGGTTTCTCAATACTTTTTTCTCCAGGATGTGTATCTTAGCATAATCCTTGCTAAGAATCATGGCCTCATCAGATTGATTTCAATATCTAGTAGAAGGTAAACCTTACACTCACCCGAGGACTCTCAGAATGCTCATTCTGGATTAGCTTAAGCCTGTCTCAGAGATTAGTCATAATACAGAAGCATAGTCCATGTCAAGTCGAAACACATGGACATGAAACGATCTTCATTCCAGCTCCTACTTGCTCTCTTTAGGTAGTTCAAAACTATCCACACCCCCAAGGTACTGGGAGACCCGTACTCACTCTTGGGCTAAGGCCAGGGCATGCAGGCATGTATCACAAACATTGAATTTCAGAGCCATATCCTTCAATTCAAATACAAAAAATACCCTAAACTGAGAGAGAGAGAGGGAGGGGGGCTATTCACTTTTTTGGAATCTAAATATAAGAAAATTGGGCATATTTATACTACAAAGTTTATTATCATTTGGCATTTTTGTGATTATATTTTCACGATCTGGTTAAAGACAACTCCAATAACAAATTTCTGTTGATTTAGGTAACTTTCAGAAATACGATTATGGTGAGAAGCTCAACATACAGAACTATAATTCGAAATATCCGCCAAAGTACAACCTTAGCAAAGTTGTAGTTCCTGTAGCGCTCTTTTCCTCGGAAAATGACTGGCTTGCTGCACCCAAGGTAATCACCGATGTCTGAAATAAATGTGAACTGATAATCAAGTCATGCATATTGATACTGGTGAAAAGCAGTATTGTGAAATATTCTCAAATCTCACATTGTTATGTACTAATTCTCACGATGAGAAACAAACAAATATTGTTTTATCTGTGTATCAAAACGATTTCATGTCCAAATCTCCCTCCAGGATGTTGAGCACCTGCGGCTTGAGCTTCCAAATGTCGTGTACCACAGGGTTGTCGAGGATCCAATGTTCACACATTTGGACTTTGTGTGGTGAGTTTCGATGTTCGTCTTCTTTTTGTTTTAAAAACGACAGTTGTTAAGTGATTTGCAGATCACTGTTGTTAGGTATTTTGATGAGCTTCATACTTTATTTTCATATAAATTACGAGCATTGGGTGTGTAGATATGATAGTGTTGTTCCATTCTATTGTATCTGATATACTGCACCTATGCCAGCCAGCCATTTGTCTTTTAAAGAGAGTAGAATTTAGATGCTTGGTGAGATATATCAAATCCGTGCATATACTTAGCGTTGCAGATGTAACACGTAGGTAGGTATCTTTTCTCACGCATCCCCAATATATGCAATAACAGTAATACAAAAGAGTATAATATAGCTCCTTTTTTACCATCATATGGTAAATGCATAAATCCCTAAACGGTTATTTCTTTAATATAAAATAAATTTGTGTGAAAGAACAATTTAGGAATATAATAATTTGCCTTTCAAATAGCTGCCAAAGCATGTTAATCAAACTTCTATTACAATGGGATCTTGACCAGTGATATTCAAGCTTTAGATTGCAAAGGTGAGCTAAAGTGAGATAATGTGATAATGTCAATGTGTCATGGTTTCCTATGGTT
>NC_051393.1:8642198-8652198 GCF_015228065.2 Penaeus monodon
GCATTTGATTATATTCTATATAAATAAACTTTTTTTGTCATTACTTTCTTCCCTTTTTCAACAACAAATAAAATCGACACGGATCAATATTCTTTCATCATTTGATTTAAATTTACCGGGTAAAAAAAAAAAAAAAAAAAAAAAAAAGATCCCGTGATATCCCCATCAGTAAAATAGACAGACAACAGAAAAAAAAATACGCACAGCGCCATCTATTATCCAAATGTAGCACCTAGCAGACCCAACAGCATCACTCCACCTCAGCTTTCTTTCCGATCTTCCGTAAAAGAAAAAGTCTCTCACGGCTTCCGAGTAGTTCCTGCTGATCAGCTGAGATCACAACATGGCGGGTGGAGCTACGAGTGTCGAGGCAGTGAAGGAGAGGGCTGCCGTTAGGGCGGCTATCAAGAAGGAATTCCAGAAGCAGATCACAAATCCACATCGCCATGGCTCTGCAGAAGGAGGTGTTCTGGTAAGTATAATTTGAATGTGTTCTGGGAATTTCTGTGTTAAGACGGAACGAACGATACCGGTCACGGGAATTGTTTTGATATGTATTTTTGCAATACGTGTTAACGGAAACTTAAGTAGTTTTTTTCAGAGCTATTGACTTTGTTGATATTTATACAGTGGGCAGAATGTTCTCCAACTCTGCCGGTTAGATTTGTTTTGTGATTTATCTAAAATTCGATATTCCGTAAACGTAGCCACAGCCTTAAAAAGAAGAAGAAAAAAAAAGCTGCTAGATAATACTGAGAAAACAGCAATGGTAATAACAGTAAAATACCCAGGAAATTATTGGTATTGTTTAAGAAGTGACTGTTCCCCTCTGGGATTAAATTCCCATTACTCCAGCCATTCTTAGGAAATCCACAAACATCACCATAAGAACTTCATTCCTTTCTAATCCGGAGGCACAGACCTCCATCTGATTGCTGTACTTGCCCATCAGATGCTCCGCTGATAGACTCCTACCTAATTGCCATGGTTTTACTTCGTGCAGCATTTGTTGCAAATATCTGAGGTTATTTTTTGCCAGCACAAATTATTTCATGTATTAGTAGGTGTAGTTTTTCTCTGATTATCATAGTGCCACAATATTTTGCTGTAAATGTATACCAAATTATTACATGTAGCATACTTTAATATTATCAACTTGTGAAAGAAATGCCATAAATGAAACGCCGTGGTTATTGTTCCGGCACCGGATCCCATCACATTGTGGCTATTCGTCCGGCAAGCATGCTTTGTGCACGAACATACTCTTTTTTGTCTTACTTGCCGTTGATGGTGGATAACAATGGATTGTATTAAAGTTGGGAACGAATTTGCAAGTTTTGCTGTCATGAAAAAGAGTTTGACCGAATTGCAAGTGAGCACTTTCACAAAAGAACACACTCTTGCACTTGCGCTCATGCAACAGTTGTTTCTAACATTTTCACGAGAGTTTCGTTGTTGTATCTTGTGTCTGTTGGGATATTTTTCCGGCATTTGCTGTTGGACACCTATCCTGTAGAGCTATTTTCCCAGCAATATTGCAGAATGCAATTTTTGTTTGCCATTTAATTGAAATTCTCCAGCTTGTCATTATTCGGCAAATTTGTTTGTTTTCAAAGGTCCCCGTTTGGAAAATAAATAGCAGAGATAGATAGAGGGTGATAGCACAGGGAACTCCGGGGCATGATCCCCCAGAAAAGTCTTAAAATGTGGTTTTTCATTGGCTATTGAAAATCTCCAGCTTGTCATTATTCAGCAAATTTGTTTTTAGAGGTCCCCGTGTGGAATCCATTGTTATCCCCCATCAACGGTGACTTAGACAAAATATGGCACGAATGTTTGTTTTGATGATTGCGCAAGTGCAAGAGTGTTCGTGCACAAAGCATGCATGCCGGACGAATTGCCACAATGTGATGAGATCCGATGCCGGAACAGTAACCACAGCGTAGATAAAAAGTGTCTAATTTTAGGTCATTCTATCCATCACAGGCATAGATTACCTTTTATTACAAGGCTGTGAGAAACTGAAATTATATCCTAGTCAATATTGATAAAAGAGTGTTGGTTCACTTTCAGAACTTTTTTTTTTTTTCCTGATGGAAATCCACTGATTGAAATGATTCTCAGTGTTATTCCTTATGCATCTGAATTATTAAAGTTCTGATGACTATTTCCTCCAGCAATCATCGGATAATATGTAGCTGGAGGTAATGGCTGAGTTAAATGCAACAAACCAAGACGAAGTTCTTCTATGGCAATATTTGTGCAAATGCTTCCCAAAGAACAGAGGTCGCCATTGGTAAAGGTTTACCACAAAAGTGCACACATCAGACACTTGAGTCCCAGACTCAAGCCAACAGTCTATATATATATATATATATATATATATATATATATATATATATATATATATATATATATATATATATATATATATATATATATATGCACATATGTGCATATATTGGGGGTTGAGGGGGATCTCACTCATAAAAGACATTTAAAAAAACAAAATAAAGTGGAAAAATAGGCATAAGACCACTGGGAATATATGGCAAGAGACTATTCTAGGAATGCCACAGTGTTAGCTAAGGTGCTGGGTTAGGACATTACATTTAACAACCATGGAGGCCTAAGGGGCAGACCCCCCTTGCAAGGAGCACAGATTCGTAGCTAAGGGGGTCCAGGCTATGAGCACGGGTTCATAACTAGGGGGGTAGCTAGGGGCTTTTGGTGGCATTATACCTATAGATTTTACAAAGTTTCTAAAGACAATTTTTCTTCTTCTTCTTCTTCTTCTTCCTTCTTCTTCTTTCTTCAATATGCACTAGCCAGGGAGTTTTGCCCACTGGATCCACAATAGACATTACATCTTCACCCTACACCTAATCTAAAGGCCCTATCACACTTGTACTTTTTGTGTTTCTGCATGAATTTGAGGCTTTCTGTATGTATCACATGCATACAGAATGCCTCCTTGGTAAAGACAGTAAGGACTGTTTCCATCTGACCAATTTCCATCTTGATCTCATGCAAGTGTCAAGACTATAGAAGTAGAATGTGTATGTTTGTTTGGTTGTTTGTATATTTATAAATTAGACAGAATAAATTAATGTAAACATAACTTAATACTCCAGAATATTTCTTTATACAATATGCATGATTTTATTTCTTCAAAATAAAATGATATGTATGAGAATGCTTGTATGATTTTTGGGACCAGATTGTCAAATGGTTCCATGTTTGTTTACATGGGCACTGTTTGCTGCCTTGGTTTGCTGCCAGTCCACTTCCATATGGAAAGTTCATACAGAAACATAAAAATTGATGGAAAAAATGCGAGTGTGATAGGGCCTTAACTGGAACATGGTTGTATTTATTGCTCTAGCCACATGATGCATTTCATATATAATTTGTTTTATTACCCATCTCCACTACCTCCAACTACATATTGTCAGAATAGGTAAGGTAAGCACAATTTATGAATCATAAATCGTTCCTAGAACCAACCAAATGAACAATTGGTTAGGGTGCATAATGTGGATAAGACTGACTGGGAATTTCCTTGCTACTTGATGTTTGGGCTCAGCTCGTTATTGCAAGAATAGATGCTAACTATCAATATAGAGTTAATTATACAAAAAAAAAAAAAGTCATACTGCAGGTGATAGATGTGTTTATTGCCTTTTTGCAATTTTCCAATATCTGTCTTTTGATATGGCATACCCAAATGGTAATTGACTGTTTTCCTTACACAGATTCCATATCATCTCCTTAGGAAGTCCATAACTCAATGGAATGCTAACAATAAGTAACATTTTGTAATCCCCCCCCCCCCAACTTTTTGTGATACTTTCTGTAATAATACTGGAGTAGGATTCTGAGCATGGAAAACGCAGCCTCCCAGGAGCTGGTGCTCTTCCAGTTATGTCTCACATATGGTACATTGATCACTTGTTTACTGATAGGAATAATACAGGAGCCCCTTCCTAAATCTCCATTGAGTCTAATCACCCTCCAAGACCTTTGTATGCATGTGGTAAGGTATTTCCATCACCTCAGCCTTCAGCCAAAATTCTCATGAGGGCAAGTTCCCATCACTCCAGTCCTCAGTCAGATTTTTTCATGACAGTATGTGTGTCACTCTCCCCACAAGCCAATTTTTTTTATATGATGTAACGGTTACATCATTCAAAGCGTATGTGTTAAAAGATGAGGGATATATATGCTAGTATCAAATGAAGTAGATGTAAAAAAAAAAAATAGACAAAACTAAACACTATTATAGAATGTTAAAGGTAAATTTTGTTCAAAATTCACAAATGCAAGATGTAAACTTCTTTTAAGGGTATATTATGAACATAGCCATTTTAGATTTGTCATTCCAAAAGTTAGCCAAACCAGAAATGTACTTCAAATAATGTAACAGTGTGGATATACAATTAAATATATAACAATCACTCCAACATGATGTCAAAACATTACATGTTAAAGAGTAGGAATTCAAGCCCAGGAAGTTATTTGTAACTGATATTTTTTTGTTTATTGTTTTAGAACTGCAGAACACTTTTCAATGTTGTTTGATATTATTTTTCCTTCCATATCATGTTACACTAATATTGTCTTACAGTTTGATCCAGCCGTGCAGCGCTTCATGTCAATGAGAGCCACTCGTTTCGACCACTTCAAGCCAACTCCTCGTTCATCATTGCTTGGAATTGTCATGATTGCTGTCCCTATCTTTGGATATGGGTGGTGGATGAAAACCAGTCGAGTAAGTACTGTTATGGATGAACTTGATTTTTGTTAATTTCATTAATATCTTTACAAATCATTTTTCTGAATTGAAAAAGAATGTAATTATGATTAACTCATATTTTCTCAACAGGACGACTTTGAAGCAAAGTGTCGCACTGGCCAAGTGGCATATGCAGATCGTGATTTCAAGTTCGCCTAAAATTATGACAAGACAACTCATCTTTGATAATGGTGTATAGATTGTATATGAGTATTATAAATAAATAATTTTAAAGGTTTGTCTTTTATTAATATCCATTAAAAGCAATTTTGGGAAAGGAAATTTACTATATGGGAACGTCGATTCAAAGTGTGTGTGTGTTTTTCCAATCATATTTATTTTGCTTTACTTTGCTTCATAGGATCAAATATAATATGTAAGTTATAGTTTGAAAATTATAGCAATTAAAGTGGTATTTGAAAATATTCAAATTTACTTCACCTGGCTCTCAACAACAAAAACTTCATGATATGGTGGTCACTTAAGAGTTTATATTTCAATTGTAATTGTATTCATTATCCTACAGCTCCTGGTAGCATCTACAGTGTCAAGAGTTAGATGCTGGCACTTTGCTTTTATAACACATTTTGGGATTTTTCTTGTATGTCTGTGTGCAGACACTCACCACTGCCTTGCTTTTATTAGCAGGAACCCCCCAATCCTATGCCTGTTGTTATTGTGGAGGGGTATTGGAGACAGACTGAGTCCCAATCTTGGGATCACCCTTACCCTAATCCACAGCTCAACCAATTTTGCATGGCCTTATCTTCTCCACCTCTGCCTTTCATTCTCTTCTCCAATCTCTCCTGTCCACTTCCTAAGGTGTAAGAGGTGAAAGATGAAAAGCTGGCTTTATGTCAGTATAATTATCTCTAATTACCCTCCTTGGTACTCCTGTGACTCCCTTCTGTCACAACCTTGTCCCACTAGGGATTCTTCCCTTCCTGACATTCTTGATAGTTCAACTCCTTCCTCTAGTCCTGTCCCCGTTAATCCATCACTGCTGAGTAACAGAAATTGCTGAGCATGATAAACTCTGGTGATTTCTGGCAACTGCCAGACACTGGGCGTGGGAGTCTGCAACATGAAGCGGAACTTCTCACTCCACGTTCTCTGGCACGTTGCCGCACATACAGGTATACCCCTCAGACCAAGCAGTTTGTTATGACACTGGTACACATGACCCGTCTGTAACAGGTTAATTGCTTTATGACTTTTTGCACTTCCTCTTCCTTAGATGCATAGCTACCTCTTCCTTAGATGCATAGCTACCTCCATTTGATGTAATCACTCTTCACCATTTTACTACTTCATTTGCTCCCCCTCTTCACCTTTTTCACTCCCATACTATCCTATATTGTTCTGTGACCTTTGTCATCATGTAGATTTTGTTCTAATCAACTAATTTTTACCCTTTTTGCCATAGTACAGTACCACAGTGCTATATGACCTTTGATGTCTAGAACATATATTTGTTTTAACCAGTAACCAACCAACAGCAGGAATGTTCACCAAAGTTCCTATCACACTAGTACTTTTTCTGTCTATTTTTGCCTTGTGAACTTTCTGCATGTAAATGGTCTGACCCTATCTCGCTGGCAGAGTACCACTGCCACCAAGGGTAATGGAGCACCCATGTAAAACAAATATGGCACCACCTGAGTGAGGTCCTGAAAGACACACAAGTTTTCTTAATATATCACAATATTTTAATGAAATATTGTTATGTAAGGGAGACTGCTATATTGTATATAGAAATCTAGAATATTAGCTTATGTTTACATGAACTTATTTCAGTTATCAGTAACAACATTGTAGCACAAGAACAAATTAAGTCATACAAAAATGGGTCTTCACCTGGGAGGCATTCTTCATGCATGTGATTCAAGCCTTAAATACATGAACACAAAATTTGATGGAAAAGTAATAATGTAATACACCCAATCCCTTGTTTGTTGTTGTGGGGGGGCTTAGGAGACAAGACTGTGGCCCAAGGTAGGGGATCACCCCTACCTTGTTTCTCAACCCTTGCCATACCACACCATACCATACCATACCATACTACCATACTACCCTCTAATACTGTTCAACCTTTACCCCAATCATTAACTCATTCCTAACCCTTTTCATTACTATACTTTACCATAGTGCCATATGACCTTTGATGTCATATAGTACTTCCTTACCTGGGGGCTTTGCCCCAAGCCTCACACTATCACAATATTTTGAATATGCAACTAATGACCTTAGATGTTGATGCAGCAGAAATTTTTCAATAAATAAGTAAATAGTAGTGTAATAGGGCTTTAACTCCACTAGAGTTTGCAATTTTGAACAAAGCATTGAAGATAATTTTAACTAAACGTGTTCCATGGTATGATTTTCATTTATTAAGTCAAATTGTTGCATTTGTGGTTAAATTATTTTCATAGGATGGCTACATTAAATTGTCATCATTAAAGTCAAAGTGGAAGTCAAATGATTTGAAAAGTTTTGCATAAATATATACAAAGATTTTAACATCAAAATTATTTGTAATAAAACTTGATTAATGTTAACACTGCTTTATTGACAGTAATCTAGACCTGACTGTATATAATGTTTTTACAGTAAACCCAGTATTGTTTTTCCTTTGTGTAACTATTATGTAACAAACTTTTTACCCTCTTTTCATACATATGCAATAAAACTGCAAGTACTGTATGTAAGTACATACAGGAAGTGGCCAAATTTTGTTTATGCAAGAAGCTTATAGGCAGACCACAAAATGATGCCATGAGGAAATACATAATGAAGGAGTCAACAGTATGTGTGACCTCCCCTGATTCCCCACATCCTAGAGTTTTTAGGAAAAATGTTAGTTAAGTAAATGTATATTATTGCCAAGGCAGGTATTTTTATTATATTTTCACTATGACTATAGTCAGTAAGCAAAAAAATAGAATGTCTTTTAATTGGATAGATAGAAAATAAACTTTATAAAATATTTATTTGCAACTATGTTTTTTTCAAATAGGTATACAATATTTACATTATTTTCTTAGAGTTTTTGATTTCTGAAGAAGTGACTGATAATAGCTCTCAAATTGTTTTGGAGTCTTGTAAAGAACAGTAACAGATGATGGGAAGTAACCAATTTCTTTCAGCTTCTTTATTCTCTCTGCAGTTCTTTTCTCAGCATACAATAAGATACGCATGGAGGCCCTGTAACAAAAGATGTATATTATTTCCAGTAAATTCTTTATGCATTAACCCTTTGCCGACGGGTGGCATGTACGTACATGCCATGGTGTATGTATGGACATGCCATTTATTTATTTATTTATTTTTTACAATCACGGCAAAATATTATTTTTCTGCCACTGAAAATGTGATTAACATCCACTGTCTCATATGTGTGTTAAATCAACTTTTAGGTAATCCAATGCTGTGACAGCAAGATCTCAATGCTTTCCACTTGAGGCAAATCCTTCTGATATTTCTGTCATGGCAATAGTTAATGGAAATATAGCATGACAGTCAGATAGTATACCATAAAAACAATACTAGAATTAATTTGTTAATTATTATGATAATAAGGAAAAGGTTGGAAGGGCTATCATCTGCAACAGGCAGTGATAATATATATACCTTTGGGTTGTGCCTTACCTGATCTGTTTGGGTGTAAAACCCTCAGAGAAGAGAAGGTCAATCTGGCTCTTCAACTTTGACACATGCGCACGCATCAACCCTGGATTGCCGCGTGCATAATTTACAATAAACTCTGGTTCACATTCTAGACGCTCAGCAAGATATTCAATTACACTCTTCTCTCCTAGCAGTTCCTTTTGGGATTGGTATCTTTCACATGTCCTTAGAAAAGAGAAAATAAACTATTCATTTTGCATATAATTTTCAAAGGATCTGGATATCAGGAACTACCTTTAATGTAAGAATGATAATCATTCAATAAGGAATTCTTTAACAAAAATAAGTAAGATATCTTATTTATTGCAAATATCAAAAAATTTCCTGTAGTTTTCTTTACTATATACACACACCTTTCAAATATATAATCTGGGCAGCGGCACATCCATAGCTTAGGCCTTTCACATCCTGCTTCAGTAGCACGATGTAGCCTTTCCTCTGTCAGAACTGGATTGTGATAATACACCCATAGGTCTCGTAAGATGTCCTCTGATTTTACTTCATACCCTGTAACCAAACCAAATAATATAATTCAAGATCTTGCTCTTCTCTCTCTCTTCTTTATCTCTTCCCTATTATTATTATTTTTCATGAAACCTTTCTTGGGATGTTAAAAAAAAAAAAAAAAAAAAAAAAAAGTAAATGGCCACTTATACTCACTCTGCAATATGCTAGTTATATGTTCCACTCTTTCCAAGTCCATAAAAAGAATGCGCTTTGGTTTGACAACTCTCTCCGTCAACTGATCAACTGGAACCTGAAATTCATTTTTCATTAAAGAATGTAGACAATGGTGCCCATATTAAAATATACCAAAATCATGGAACAAAACATTTATTAGGTACAAACATCAATAAGTGATCACTTGCACATGTTCCATGAAAGAAAATAGTACAAGCACTTCTTAGGAAATTATTATAAAGAACTTGAAAGAAACAAAACTCAATAGCTTTAGCATTTATCTGTCAAAAGTTGAAAACAGTAGCTAAAAATGCTAACTACACAGGGCTCAAACTGAAAAAAAAATCCTTCCACTTAACTCTCACAAGATTTTTGAAGGCAGTGACTTTTTCCAGATATGAAAACTACTTTCTATTATTTTCAGAACATTCATGGGCTGTTAGTACATGTGAATGATATAATATCATAGATGGGATACAGAAAGAAACAAGAGTACAATGTGGATGACAGTAAGACAATGAGAATGAGAGGTCAAAAGTAAAAGTAAAAAAAAAAAAAAATGATGAAAGAAACATGAACTGAGAGAAATGTGTTGAAACAGAGAGAGAAAGAGAGGGAAGGGAAAGTGGAAAAGCTTGTAAGTCTTACTTTGGGTGGACTGAATTACTGTAAGGCACTTCTGTCACTGAAGACAAAATTTGTCATTCAGAACACTATGAGTTTAAACGGTTCTCATGGTCCAATTACTGCAAATACCTGCCTTCAATAAGATTACTGTAATACAATATAGATGCCTTTCCCTAACTACAGAACTCCTGTTTACTTTCCTAATTTTGA
>NC_051393.1:8672198-8692198 GCF_015228065.2 Penaeus monodon
GACTGCCAATGTTTGTATTCATTATCACTATATTAATTTACTAAAATTCTTTAGTATTTACCTAATTTCCTAAATTGTACTTTGACCATTTTTTTACAAGAATTCTTTAGCAGTGAACTAATATCATAAACTACTTTATCCATTACCCCCCCAAACCCATGCCTGTTGTTATCGTGGGGTTTTAGTAGACGGGGCCTGAGGTCCAATGTAGATCACCCCTGCCTTGGACCTCAGCTCTTGCCTCAACTAATTTTGCATGGTCTTTTCTTTTCCCCTTACTTTTCCTTCTCATCTTATTTAAAGCTGTGCTGAAAGTATTGGAGGCTGGCTTTGTGTTGGAAAGATGACCATAATTGTGCACACTAGTTAGAAAACATCATGATGCACAATCTTGGGCTTGAGGGAAAGCCCTCAGTTAAGGAAGTTTTTTAGTTCATAAAGTGAAGTTTGTGGATTCCCAAAAACGAGTTAAAGATTAGGACAAGTGGACAGAAGAGAATGAGAAGAAAAGGAGAAAAGAAAAGACCATACAAAATTAGTTGAGGATGGTCTGAGGTCTAAGTTGAGGTGAGCCCCTATATTGGGCTTGTTTCAATATTCTAAGCCCCTCCCACCACCACCACCAACTAGAAAAAGCAAGGGTTTGGGTGTTCCTGGGAGATACTCAAGGTTACCTGTTCCTAAGCCACATCCAACTGCTTGGACTCCCAGCAAGGGATACACAAGAAGTATATTGCCATGGCAAATGGTTAATGGTTAAAAGCAAGAGAAATGTGCTAGACATCTAAGGTCATGTAGCACTATAGTTAATGTTTGGGAAGGGTGGTTGAGTTAGTGATTAGTTGTCTAAGCTGGGCAAAGGAATTGGTGAGTGAAAGGGTTAGGGTCGGGTGTGGTAAGGAGTTAGATTAGATGAAGGATATGTATACGTTTGAGGAAAGAGAATAGGTTGTTGAAGCAGAAAGTGTGGGATTCTGAAAGGATGTCTGATAGGTTGGGAGGTCGGTGAAGGGAGGATAGATGGGGGAAAGCAGAGGTACGGGTTGTTTCAAAACGTGGGCACGATAATAGGATGTGTGGGATTGAAAGGGGAACATTATATAAGGAACAAGGAAGATACGGATAACTGTGCAAGGGACATTGGTTTGAAAGGGAGGTGTGACATAAGGTGTTTTCTGATTGATATGTATGGATGATTAAATGATTATTGGGATTGGTATTGGAGGATGTGTTAGAAAGGTCTCTTGAAGGCAAATAGATGGACTATAAGAGGAATATGACGAAGGTCAGGTCTGTGGGAGCGGAAACCGCGAATATTCTAATGAAGGAGTTATACTTTACTGATTTTGAGGGGGGAAGCAGCTAGAGGGTGGGAAAAGGACTGAGAGGTCTGAGATGGGAGAGGTGTGGGAGTTGGTGTTCTACTAGGAGGGGTATTAGGAGATGGAGGGTCTGAGGAAGGGGATACTTGTGACATAAGGGATTCACGTGTGTATCCAGGAGGGAGTGGAAGGGATAGAGGGGATGGTGGGAGGGATAATGTGGGCGGGGGTTGGGGTCGGGGGGATGGGCTGTGTTGGGAGGGGGTAGGAGGATTGGGTGTAGGGGGGATATCGTTAGGAGGAGGATGGATATCAGCAGTTACTTGGAGTGTGGAAGGAGCAGGAGTTGTAAGATTTGGAGGTTGAGTGTCAGTTTTCATTAGTAATCTTGAATATTTTCAATGGTTTCTTCTTCTGAGTTGGTTTGGGAGTTTTGGGGAATATAGGCTTTCTTGTGCGGGGGGGCAGAGAGGACTGGTGTCTCAAGCAAAGGAGTAAAGGAAGGTGGGGGTGATTGTGTGGTAGGGGAAAGAGGGGGTGGAACGTTTGTTCTGTCTGTTACGGGTAGTGCGAGGAGGGAGAGGGGAAGGTGTTGGGGTTGTGGTGGTGATTGAGATATCTGTAGTAGAGATTGGAGTGTCTGGATTTAGGATGGCAAAAGAGTTTGACTGGGGAAGGTAGGAGGTAGAAGAGGGGGGTTTAGATGTAGGGGGGGTGGGTTTAGGAGAATTGGTAGAATAGAATGGGCAGTATTACTGGAGTAAGGAGTAAGAGAGAAACCACGTCGACGTGCTTCTTGTCTGGCTTCACGTAGTGTGAGTCCAAGTTTGAATCTGAGAGTTGCTACCTCAGACTCAAACTTGTAGGTGGGACAGCCCCTATAAAATACATTATGGGGGCCGCCACAGTTGGCACATGTGCGTGATTGTGCAGGGCAGTTAGATCGGGTATGGCCAGGTTGGGCACATAGTGGGCATCTGGCTGTGGAACGGCAATGTTTGGCTGGGTGTTCTAGACGCCAACAATTTTGGCACTGACGTGGAGGAGGTTGGTATGGACAAACAGGGAGGGATTCTCCTCCTATATAGACGTTAAAGGGAAGGTCATGTCTACGGAAGGTAATTTTGGCTATGTTAGTGGGTTTCTTTCGATTACCTCTGGGGGGAATGGAGTAGCATTGTACTGACGTTGCATCATAGTCTGTGAGACAGGCAAGTAGGTCTTCTCCACAATCTGACCAATCTTTGTCATAGATTGGGCAATTTGCTGGGGAGATTGAAACTGTTCCGGTGCAACTATTAAGGGTTGGATGGGGTTCTGCAAGGATGGGGTTACCATATATGTCTGTTAGTTTTGTTAATGCTATAGCTTGGTTTTCGGATGTTACTGTGACAAGACGGGAGCGGTCGGGTCGGCTACGGAAAGAGACTTTACCTACTTGTTTTTGGAGACATTGTTGGAAGAGAAGGGTGTTGTCAGAGTAGGGAGCTGTGGGAGGGATCACGAAAAATCGGTCCCATTTGGCTGCGCTGAAGAGGGTATTCAATATTGTTGTAGTGATAGGGGTAGTCGAAGGGCGGGTGCGTGACGATGGAGTAGTGTTGAGGGAGGTTGTGGGGGTAGAGGTGATAAAGGGTTGGGGTTTGCTGGGAAAGTGGAAATGTTCCTTAAGGCTACTGTACTAGTAGGCATTGATGAGGGGGTAGTTGTTGCAGTGTCGGAGCCGTGGTAAAAGGGGAGAGCCTGGGGTCAGGGAATCGGATGAGTTTACATCTTTGGGGCTATTTTGATAAAGGGGCAAGCCTCATTGCCCTAATAGTGGAGAAAGTTTTCATTATTGGCCATGGTAAGCCTGGATTAGTTGGGGATAAACAGTCCACCCCTAGGGTCCCCTTGAGGGGTAAGGGCTAGATAACTAAATCAGGGGAATACCGTGCCCATGGCTCCCTCAGGCCGTTCAGGACTGGCACAAAGTCAGCCTTTCATCCTTTCAGCACGGCTCTCACACCTTAGGAGGTGGATAGTAGAAGGGTTTGGTGAAGGGACAGAAACGAAAGGTGGGAAGGAAAATAAAGACCATGCAAAATTAGTTGGGGTCGAGGGCTGAGTCCCAAGGTTGGGGAGTTCCCCATCATTGGGTCCCAGTCTCCGCCTCCTAAGCCCCCCCACGACAACAACGGGCAAGGGATTGGGGGGGTTGCCATGGCAAAGCAAATCAAATGTTTGTTGTGTCTATATGGCAATTATCAGGAAACTGGTTGATTTGTGGCCATCCACTGTTAAGTAAAAAACTGTAGTGCTTTGTATGGCCTCTCTGGTTCATAATAAACGTGGTGAGGCAGGAGTAGCTCCATTTCAGACTGAATTCATGTGTTCTTAAAGAATTAGATTATAAGGAAAAACAAAATTTGGTAACATCTATTTTATTTCAGTTCAAAATTGCCATATATCAATGGCTACACGAGAATCTTATTGTATAATGACAACTGGAGTTGAAACACTTGGTTACCTGCCTATCAAACACAAGTTTCTCCATACACTGTATGATATACCCTTGGTAAAACAATGCTAGAATATGCAATAATTACAAAATCATATAATAATCTCCAGTGTCAATCACTTTCTAAAAAAAATCCCTATACATACAATCATAAATCTAGACAAAAGTAGCAACTTCATAATTGCTTACAGTAGATACTCATGGCGAGTTGTAAGCACACCCCTTTTCACACCACAAAAAAGTTTTAGTTATAAAGACAACCACAAATTTTTAAGAGCATGATGCATGGTGCTAATATTTGGTTTCATCTCAATGCATGAGATTATCATTTTTAAACAAAGGCACTTAATAAATTTTGAACAACAACGACAATCTACCAAGAATCTCAACTCCCTAAATAATGTATGTGGGTCATAAGGGAATACAATATATTCACCATCAAATCTTAACACAAGAACTTATTGTGTCCAAAAGATGTTTCTTTGTACTATCTTGAACAAACCACAGTACACCACAGCATATATGAAATTAAATATGGGGAAAATTATTAAAAAAAAAAAAAAAAAAAAAAAAAAAAAAAAATCCCCACAACTTTCTCCTTTTCTTTTCAAAATCATAAAGAGAACAAGAAAGAAAACAAGAAAATGATGGTACAAAACTCTTCATATAAACATACTATTATTCAAGTAAAATTATCCATCTCCATATCTACTGAAAAAGGCAGATAATTTGAAAGGAGAGCTCAATTAACAACCAAGCATGACCTACTCCAAAGTACTGATAATACTCTGAATTGTTTACAGCATATCTACCCAGTGCCACTGGACTTACCAGCTAATATTGTGACCAGCGTGGGTGTTTCACATAAGAAAAAAAATAAATAAATAAATAAAAAAAATAAAATAACCCATTTAGTTCACATACTCCAAAAAACCTTTCTTATACATAGAAGCATAACGAAATGTAAAATAGCATTAGTGCATAAAATACAATTTTCAATGCTATATCTTGATTCCATGGTTTCAATTTTATTTTTATTTTTATATTTTTTGTAAAAACATTTTTTCTAAAAATGCCAATATGCAAGTGTTCCCTTAGAAGAACTATGGCAAAGAGTAAAATGTTTTGAAGTGTGTATTAAATATATATACATAACTAATACATACAAATATGCATACATACGGACATACAGGACATACAAAATATATACATATCTAATACAAACACTTATCAACAAGGACACTAATAAAATCTTACTATTATTGTTATTGTTGAAATACTCTTAGCAATTTTCTTCATTAATATTATCTGGCCAAGATGTGCTTTATTAGGAACACTGGTCTAAACTAAATATTTTGTGTCTATACATAATGACCATACTCATTATTCATCCTCAGGATGGTCATGTCCATTTTCCTGGGGTGACCTTGAACGAGATCCAGAGCGACTGTCACGTCTACGTGGTGAAGCAGAGGGTGATCGTGATCGTGACCTTGACCGTGACCGTGAGCGAGATCGAGAAGTTTCTTTCTTGTTATCTATTGGGCTGCGAGATCTAGATCGTGATCTACTATGGGATCTGCTGCGAGAACGAGCTGTCTCCATTTCCTTAGGCTTATCTAATGGCTCTTCTGACATCTTTCTGGAGCCTGATCGTGAACGGCTATCTCTTCCACCTGATCTTGACCTCTTTCTTTCTCTGTAAACATAATTACAATATAATTAACTTTATAAAGAAGTATGTATATATATATATATATATATATATATATATATATATATATGTATATATTTATATATGTATTATATATATATTATATATTTAATATATATAGTAATATATGTATGTATATATGTATTATATATATATATATGTATGTAATATGTATATATTATAGTATATGTATATATTATGTATATGTATATATTATGTATATATGTAATGTATGTATATTATGATATATATATATATATAATGTATATATTTGTTATTATATATATATATTATGTATATATGTATAATTATTTGTATATATGTATATATGTATATATTATATATATATTATATATGTATAAATATATATATATATATATATATATTATATATATAATATATATATATATATATATATATAAAAATTTGTGAATAGATTTCAACAGGTATTTCAACAGCTTTTAAGGATGGCTACTTACACAGACTTTGACCTGGACCTAGATCGCGATTTTGACCTCGAACGTGATCGAGGGGACCTTGAACGGGATCGGGAACGTGACCGTGAGCGAGAATCCTTAGACCTGGACCTTGATCGTGACTTAGTTCTTGATCTCCTTGACCTTGAACGAGAACGACTCCTACCTCTTGATCTGCAATCACATTTCAGTATTAGTTGATATGTCATTGATGCTGACTGGCATAAATTGACTAATTTTACTGTCATAATTTTACTTTTTATTAACCTCACATTAAAGATGAACCACTTACCTTGACCTTGAATATGACCTGCGGGATCGTGAACGTGAACGAGATCGCCTGCGAGATCTTGAGCGGGAACGGGAGTGTTGTCGATCCTCAATCAGCCTAATTCGCCTTCCATTCAGTTCAGTATCGTCTAACTTCTCAATGGCCCTCTTCATGTCAGACCGGGTGGCAAACTCTACAACACTAGCAGGGGGGGAGGAGAGAAAAAAATGTATATATAGCATTCACTAACTTTCACACAACACAATACTCTTCATGCACTATATAGATAAAAATTAAAAGCATTAGCAAACATGAGCAACTTCTACTGCATTGTACTTTTAAAATATATGATAAAATTTCACTTACCCTTCATAGCGACGGTGCTTGTGGGCATCTGCAAAGGTAATTTCTCCTGCTTTGCGCATGTAATCCTTGAGATCCTGCAGCAGATTAAGAAAAAACATTTTAATTAGAAAAATAGTTCATTAACAAATTATTAAATGATTCCATTTACACTAAAAATAAATAAATAAAATAAAGCTTACTACCAGAGGTTAAAATGAAAACCTATATGAGGGACCTAAAGTGAATCTGTGAGTAGTGTTTATAATGCTTCATTTCAGAAGGTCACTGTCTCAGCAAGGGACTCTTCTCACCTGACTATCTAAAGCTTAATTTTCAAGGAAGCTTTTTTTTTTCCAGTGAACAAGTTCCTGAGCTAGAGGTAGATGAAGAGGTATCTGGCATATACAATCATGCACTGTGTCAGCTTCCCTGCCTTCCTGTAATGTGCCTTCCATATTGTTGGCTGGGTGGACTTCCCCCAGGCAGATGAGCTGTGATTGGCCAATCACCAACATGCTTCAACCCTGCCCTACTCTGTCAGCTCACTTGTGAGACATCCTGCCACTGTGCCTGGCTTAATGGGGAGGCTAAGTGTTAAGGAGAGATGATGCTTCAGCTACAACACAGAACTAGAGCAAGCATTCATACAAACAATAACCAAGGAGGAAATAAGGAAAGCAAAGTAAGGGACTTTCTCAAACCACTGATGATATAATCATGTATGAAGGCAACAGCAGGTAGTTATACCCTAACGTGGGCGTAACTCATGCTACGCAGATTATTGGTCAGGCCCTCGGTCCAGCTGGGTGGGACGGGCCGGCCCCCTGGGACAGTGTGGGACGGCAGGGGTACGTCCGGGTTGTTCTTGGTAACCTCCCGGCCTCTCCCGTCCACCTCTACTTCTCACTCACCGGGTGTGGGGGGGGCCATCTTAAAACATAGGCGGAATGTTTAACATAGAGCGCAGCACGAGTTTCAGTATTTCACATTACTCATAAATATCCGTGACTCTTCTCCATCTTAATACCCTATCTTCTTTACCACTACCATGCCTGAATTCAAACTAGAATATTAATAAACCTATGACCATCCTCCTACTCAATTAACAATTATCCAACTTTATTGCAAGTTGTTTTATATTTGTCTTGAGGCTGTCACATAATCACTACTAGAATCGTATATACTGTATATACATGTACACATTTGTAACAAGGACATCGACCATACCTATTAAAAAGCCTTTGACCTCATGGTATATTTTTCCACTGATATTTTAATGGTTTCAGGTTATTTACTCATTTCCTATAAGGCCTTTTCCTGGCAAACTTAAAAATATTTCTCTTCTAAGGGTAACCTGACCATGCTTAAAGCTTACAAGTTTAATTCCCAATTAGAGGTAATGAAGCATGCATGCTCACAGTCCATGACAATGTCTCCCCTCCTTAGGAGAGGGTGTAGAAATAGAATAAATATATAAGTATTATGAAAATAATACATGAATTAAAGCAACCCTTCTTCAAGTACTGAAGTGCATATTAACATTCACTGAATTGTTGAGTAGTTAAGTATCAATAACAATACAGTCTATGAAACAAAGTATAAAATGAATTGGCATTTACTAAAAAAATGCGAGTGTTTTACATTTTATAGATAGGAAAGTGGGGAAAAAATTGCCTGCAAATATGTAGATACAAATAAGGGGATTCTTCTGGTGTCCAGAAATGCATTAGGTAAGAGCATGTTCTGGATTGTAAACAAATCTTTATCTGATCAAGATAAGGTCTGAGAATAAATATATTGCTTGGCAGGTATAAAAAAAAAGTAATACTAAGGTGGATAGCTGATAGAGCCCTTTACAGTATTGAAACAAATTTAAATAATGTTGATTAGCAGACATCAAAATGATCTCATTTATGTTTGATATTACAAGTTATTGAAAGGATCATCAGAAATGCTTATTACAAAGCCTGATCTACTCTAAACTTATTTGAAAAGATTTCACTTAGAAGTTCATACAGTTTAAAAAATAAACTTAAGTAAATCAAACTCTAAAATCAGAGATCAAAGCTTTCCCCTTATTGCAATCTTAACCCACTGGTGCTGGGTACATGAACTGTCCACTGTAGTTTGTCAATTTTGTTTAAACATAGAAGGTTTCAAAAGCATTTAGTTGCCAAGGAATCAACTATTAGGCCTACCTCATCTAACTTGTTTATCCTATTCCCTGAATTTGATTTCTAATACCATGATCTTTATTAATATCAAAATAAATGACATAATAACATTAACAACAATACTAAATGCTTTTCATAAAGGCCAGTCAATGAATAGGGTAAAGAGCATAGTTTTTAATAAGTTTTGCAACGGATTCCTTGATGACTAATACTCCTAGAAACATCTATTTGCAAACAAAATACATGCCCTACCAGCAGCAATGGATTGTGTTTGCACAAATATATGAGGAATGAAGAAAATAGAAGAGTGGAAGGGAGGGCATGGATAGATGATGTTAGGGTGGAGTGAGTTATAAGAAGTTAAGAGAGGAGAGGAAGGGAATGACAGATGAGGGTAGGGGGAGAGGGGAGAGGGGAGAGGAGGAGAGGGAGACAGATACAAAGACAGAAATGAGCAAGTGTGAAGGTATGGGGGGAGGGGAGAGGGAGAGGGAGAGGGAGAGGGAGAGGGAGAGGGAGAGGGAGAGGGAGAGGGAGAGGGAGAGGGAGAGGGAGAGGGAGAGGGAGAGGGAGAGGGAAGGAAGGGGAAAGGGAAAGGGAAAGGGAAAGGGAAAGGGAAAGGGAAAGGGAGGGAGAGAGAGAGAGAGAGAGAGAGAGAGAGGGAGAGAGAGAGAGAGAGAGAGAGAGAGAGAGAGAGAGAGAGAGAGAGAGAGAGAGAGGAGGAAGGGAAAGAAAAGAAAAGAAAAAGAAGAAAAAGAAAAGGGGGGGCTATGAGCCTGCAAAAAATTGTCAACTACTAAGCTATGTAGAAATTTTAGAAAAATATGTCAAAACATAAAAGAATCAGAAACATTTCAAATTGCCAGCTACAAATCAATGGTTCTGAACTACCTGTGCCTTTCATGTTTTACACTTTTTACCTTTTAAGGCAGGGGAGGGGGGAGAAATGTATGAGAGGAAAGGAAGAGCCCAGTGTGTTGGAGGAGAAAGAGGAAGAAAAGAGGTGTGAGAATGTAGAAGAGGAGGTCAAGAAAGGAGTAGGAAAATCTCTTGAATTTTCAAAGATAGGGGTGGAGGAGAATGAAGTTTGTGGAGGAAGGCTTTATGTTCAAGACTACAATAGTAAAAAATAATAATAATAATAAAAAAATAAATAAATAAAATAAAGGCCTATATATTTGACCTCTGGGAGGTTTTGAAGGGTTATCTTTAAATAATGTAGCAAAACAATTACTTATCATAACTGCTGCAAAAACAGAAAAGAAATCAGCTCTTTGCACCGAGGTCATCATCAATGTGTCGAGTGACTGATTTGTTACGATATACTGTAGCATGTTACTAGCATTAATTACATTCAGAAAGGCCAAATCCTAGTGTAATTAACCCCTATGATCCGGATGATGTGACCATCACATCAAGAAAGTATTTGGCTTGAGGGGCAGGTGACATTTCATATGCCATCATGGGAAAATTTATGCAAGGGGAAGGGAGATGGGAACTTGCCATTGTGAGAATTTCAGCTGAAGGCCAGGGTGATGGGAATGACTTCCCATGAATGTACAAAGCTCTTGGAGAGTGATTAGACTCAGTAAGCATTTAGAAAGGGACTTCAGCATTGGTCCCATCAATAAATGAGCTACGAATGTACCATCTGTGGACCTTGACTGGCTCCAGGGAGGATGCCATTTCCATGCTAAGGATCCTATTCCGGCTTGCCTTGATTAGTGGAACAGGTTATATTACAGAAAATGGAATGTTATGAAAAAAAAAAAAAATAAATAAAATAAGAAAAAATAATAATAATTATACAAATAAAAAGTGTTATTGTTATTAACTACCTAGAGATATGATATAGTCTGTGTCTATTACCATCTGGATAAAGCACACTAAAATGATAAATTGAGACCGTGGAAAATGGCAAAAATGCTCAAAACTCTTATGCATAAACAGAAAGAAAGAAAAAACATTGCAAAGGGGAGGCATGGAATCCATGTGTGTTTCCATGTGTGCCCATGGCAGAGTAGCCGCTGAAGTAAAACTAATGCCCGAATTTAGGGCCATGGTGATGCCAGTGAAGCATCCGGATCCAATGGGTTAAGTGTTTTAAATTACTCTTTCGTATGATGTAGAAATATTGCCAAAGCTTAAACAATAAACCTAGTTGAAACTGGAGAGCCCTTTGAATTACCAATAAAAATCCTCTTTTTGTCTGAACTAATATCAGATAATGTAATGTTTAATGCAACAAATATTTTGCAGATGACCAAGCACAACAGGACTTTAAAAAAAAATTGTGGAACCGTTTTTGTGGTAAATAAACTAGCTGTTCCATACTTAAAAACCTTGTAACTTGCCTTCAACATTCCAATACCAATTGCTTTCAACTATATGATAAACTTTTCATTACCATTTTTAGTATTATAGTACAAGTAAATGTCAACTTATGAAGCATACAAAAATTAACAAGAAACCATTTATACAAAGAAGTTGAGCAGAGAAAAAATCAACAACAAATATAAGGCTTTGATCATGAGATATGGGGAATCAAGCTAAGCAGACGCCATTGTCAATGAGGTATAATATGTGCGCAATACAAGGATAGAAAGGATAAGGATGATAGGGAGAGGGAGAGAGAGAGAGAGTAGAGAGAGAGAGAGAGAGGAGAGAGAGAGAGAGAGAGAGAGAGAGAGAGAGAGAGAGAGAGGGAGAGAGAGGGAGGAGAGAGAGAGAGAGAGAGAGAGAGAAGAGAGAGGAGAGAGAGCGAGAGAGAGAGAGAGAGGAGAGAGAGAGAGGAGAGAGAGAGAGAGGAGAGAGAGAGGGAGAGAGAGAGAGAGAGAGAGAGAGAGAGGAAGAGAGGAGAGGAGAGAGAGAGAGTAAGGAGAGAGAGAGAGGGGCGGGGAGAGAGAGGAGAGGAGAAGAGAGAGAGAGGAGAGAGAGAGGGAGGGAGGAGGGGAGAGAGAGGAGGAGAAGAGGAGACGAGAGAGAGAGAGAGAGGAGAGAGGAGAGAGAGAGAATGAGAGAGAGAGTGAGAGGAGAGAGATGAGAGGAGAGGAGAGAGGAGATGAGAGAGAAAGAGAGAGAGAGAGAGGAGAGAGAGAGAGAGAGAATATTAACTTTTGTTTTAAAATAAGGCCTATCTTTCCAGGACTTCAAGTTTAAACATAACCCTTTTTGCCAGATTTTCTGGCCTTCCTATCAACCATGGTCAACGTAATATGAACACAGGTGTCACACAATGGGAGGCATGCAAATGTCCAATGAGTCAGTACAAGATTCTCTCTCTCTCTTGTCCACCTCCCTTCTCCCTCCCTCCCTCCCTCTCTCTCTCTCTCTCTTGTCCACCTCCCTTCTCTCTCTCTCTCTCTCTCTCTCTCTCTCTCTTGTCCACCTCCCTTCTCCCTCCCTCCCTCTCTCTCTCTCTCTTGTCCACTCCCCTCTCCCTCTCTCTCTCTCTCTCACCGCCCCCTCCCTTGCGTGTGTGTATGTGCATGTCTGTGTGTGTGAATTTCTGTGCGAGAGGATGTGTAGGTGCATGTCTGTGCGAGAGGATGTGTAGGTGCATGTCTGTGCGAGAGGATGTGTAGGTGCATGTCTGTGCGAGAGGATGTGTAGGTGCATGTCTGTGCGAGAGGATGTGTAGGTGCATGTCTGTGCGAGAGGATGTGTAGGTGCATGTCTGTGCGAGAGGATGTGTAGGTGCATGTCTGTGCGAGAGGATGTGTAGGTGCATGTCTGTGCGAGAGGATGTGTAGGTGCATGTCTGTGCGAGAGGATGTGTAGGTGCATGTCTGTGCGAGAGGATGTGTAGGTGCATGTCTGTGCGAGAGGATGTGTAGGTGCATGTCTGTGCGAGAGGATGTGTAGGTGCATGTCTGTGTGAGAGGGTGAGTGTGCATGTCTGTGTGAGAGGGTGAGTGTGCATGTCTGTGTGAGAGGGTGAGTGTGCATGTCTGTGTGAGAGGGGGTGTGTGCATGTCTCTGTGATTATGAATCAGCTCGTGTTTGTTTCTTTATAAAAATACAGGACTGCATGCATTTATCTCACTCCTGAACACACAACATACTGCAGAAATATGTACTCAAGACAAAGCTCATTCAAATAAAGCTTAAATAAATATCAATCCACGGCCAAATTAAATTATTTCCACCTAACATAGCCAAATTAAATTATTTCCACCTAACATAAAAAGAGTAATAGCTTTATGATATCTACAGGGTTTACACGCTTCCTTTGGAAAATACCATACAAAAATTATTCATGCAACACAGAAAAGTAAGCATTATCTTTTCCCCCCCAATGATGTGCAGTTTAAAACTGGCAATTTTTTTGTCCTTTTACTTAAAAATGAACAAACCCAAGTGGAGTAACAAGTTTCAAAAGATTAATAATTTATTTGTTGAACACTTATCTACTTCTTAAAATGGTGAACACCTGGAATAGAAAAGTTGTCTTCTCTCCCCGAAATTAGAAAAGCAAAAACTCTAAAGATCATTACTGTGTAAGGAATACACACACTTAATTGTAAATAAAAATATTAAGTTCAATGAACGATCTCTTAATATTAATGAAGTTTAATATCTTTATCAACCAAAACATAAAAGATGTAATTTATTAGGAAATATAAATAAGAACCAAGAAAACAACGATTTTAAGTCACATTTTTTAAATACATTTAACCCTTCTAATTTTATTATATATTTCTATCACTTTTCACAACACTGCTCTCAGCTTCTGTAATTCAAAAAAGCCAAAACTTACAACCATGCAAATGTATGCATCTTCAGACAGCCATAAACTACCATTACCTTCCATTTCAAATATCTTGAACTATAAGAAACACTGACTTAACCCATTCCATACAAAACCATAAAAATAAATGTAAAGTTTTACCTGCAACATCCATTTCTATACATACCCTTCTCATTTCTTTGTCTTCTTCTCACACATCACATCATCACTCTCATTCCTCTTCTTTCACACACATTCATTCCCAATCTCACACACATTCATTCTCAATCAACACAAAACACACAACATTCATTTCAAATCACTAACAACAAACACACACATTACATTCTCATCACACACCATTATTTAAATCACACTCACACATCATTCTCAATCACACACACACATTCATTCTTTCAATCCACACACACCACACACTACACCATTCTCTCTCAATTCACACACACACACATTCATTCTCAATCACACACACACACCACACACATCATCTCACACACACCACACCACATTCATTCTCAATCTCACACACACACACACACCACACACACACACACACACATCCACACACACACACATTCATTCTCAATCACACACACACACATTCATCTCACACACACACACACACACATTCATTCTCAATCACACACACACACACACACATTCATTCTCAATCACACACACACACACACACACACACATTCATTCTCAATCACACACACATCTTCCAATCACCACCACATTCATTCTCAATCACACACACACACATTCATTCTCAATCACACACACACACATTCATTCTCAATCACACACACACACATTCATTCTCAATCACACACACACACATTCATTCTCAATCACACACACACACATTCATTCTCAATCACACACACACATTCATTCTCAATCACACACACAAAACTTATCAAACCACTATATACAAATAATATACTTATGAATAGATAGTGACCGCTTGCACAATTCTAGAACTGGTGAACTGTCTACCAACCAAATGACTGTTGAAAAAAATACAGTACATTAAAGATTTCTACATTTAGTTTATCATTTACCAATTAGTTTAACTCTCCCATAACTACTAGTTCTAGTAATAAACAGTATGCATTAAAAAAAAAAAAAAAAAAAAAAAGCAAGAATATAAGCAACTAATTACGAGCAATATTTTTTACAGTGTAACAAAAAATGACTATAAAACAGCAAGAATGTTGTTAGTGGCAATACAATGCTGATAAAATAAAAATAAGAAAATAAGAGGAAAGCCAATAAAAAAAAAATCTTCCACTAAGAAAGCATTTAACAAATATTAAAGTTTACCAACATGTAAATAATAATAATGCATACATTACAATCATAGTGGCACACCGATAAACAGAATGAATTGAAAAAATAACATGAATAATGAAAAGGAAGAAGTAATAATAACAATTATAATATTAAAAGATATTATATTAACAAATAAAAGCACAAACGAAAAAATATTAAATGATAATTTGATGTTATGGCAATATTTTGGGAAAACATCTGAGACAAAGAACTAAAAAGTTTGAACGAACAATACCAGTATCTACAGCAGCAATACTACTGCTACAAGGAGCAACAATTACTATGAAAACATGCTAATAAATGTTGTCATTAAGAAATAATAATAATAATAACAATAATAAATATATAAATATGAAATTAAAGTACTGATATATTTATCATTACTGTTAATGTGAAACTGGTACATGGCACTGATGATGCAATGAAATGATAAATGGAGTCTTCAGTAAAAAAAATTAATAACAGCCAATATGATAACATTGATGATTATCATGAGAATTATGTGGACTGATAAAAAAACTAATTAGATTAAATCAATTTTTTTGAAATTCACAAAATCTTTATTATGTAACATAGAAAAGAAAAATAATAAAATTCTATAATAAATGAAAAGTTACATGTAGCACTTTGTAGTGTGTCCGTAGAACATATACACACGAATGATGTGTGTTCTTTGTTTATATTTATACATGCTTATGACCGAGTGACTGCATGTGAATGCATCAATGTATATAAGAATGGGTGTTGTATGTAAAGTGTGGTATGCACAAATCCATCTGCATGTGTTTTCACACTATAAGCACCTTTTCATTAATTTTAGTTGTACCCTAAGTTATCTTTTAACAATGATAACTATTTAAAGTTCAGGAAACAGTTTTCCACATCATTCCAACAATCAGAAATTCAACTAGCTTTACAAGCTATGCACCTGAAAAACTTTACATTTAAGAAAACTACCTACTTAAGATATTACAATATAAAATGAGAGAACTCCAGAGTTGTGGGGGATAATGTTCATATTAAATCCCTCATTGAGTCCACTTCTATCCTTCTACCAAACACACCAACACACACGCTCAATTCTGTCAATAAAAAAAGGAGGGTATATCCCCTCCTTATATCCAATCCATAAAAAAAAATATATAAAAAAAGAAAAAGAAAGAAAAGAAGAGAAAAATGGTTAAATTAATAAAAAAAAAAAAAAAAAAAAAAAAAAAAAAAAAAAAAAAAAACATAAGCAAGACCCACCTGCCAGCTGATGCGAGATGACAGATTTTCAACAATGACCCTGTAAGGTGTCCTCGTTGGGGGGCCGTACCTGCGGTGAAGGTCACTTGGCTTACTCCAACTCGCTCTTTAACAATAGTGAATAATGTGGTTTTACAAAAAGTAAAAATCCTACTTGAGGGTCATTCTTTGATAATAATGGAAGTAACTTGCCAAAAATTACTTTCACCACATCTATTTCACTGTAAATAACTTATCTAATTAAATAGTAATATTTAGTGTACAGATAAGCAAGCAAAAGGGACAAAGCTTTTTCTGATTCAACATTCACCTTTTCCTAATCATAATTAGAACACGGAAAAATCTGAGTTATCTGAATTCAGGATAAATGAAAAAGAAAGAAGGCAAGAAGCATAAAAAAATAAAATAAAAAATTTATATATATATATATATATATATATATATATATATATATATATATATATATATATATATATATATATATATATATATAATATATATATATATATAAAATACTTTACTGATCTGAACAATTCTCTTTAAAGAAAATTTGTTGTCCAAACAATGGGGATAAAGTAGGCAACAAAAAAGCTGATAAGAGTAAATATCGAAAAATCAGTGTGCTGTCTAACATCATGATAAATCGTACAAACCCTTCTTCTCAATCTAGAATGTAAATGCTTATGGCATGTTATAGCAATGTGAAGTGTATTTGGAGTTTGGAGTATTTTGCAACTGTTACTTTATCATTCTGTTAGAAAGCCAGAGCAATTTATTGAAAACTGAAATAAGGGGAATGTATGATGGAAATAAAAATAAATAAATAAATAAATAAATAAATAAAAATAAAAAAACAACACCAACTGGGTTTAAAGTTGGTGTAAATAGAAAGAAAAAAATCATTTTGCCATATATGAAGCAACATAAGCCATATTGCTATATTACAGTTCCTTCAATACCTTAAATGCATAAAAAGTATAAGTAAATAAACAATATCCTTGGACACACTATTCCCTCTGGCTTTACAGAAGTTAGCATTATATAAGTGATTCAGAATAAACACACTTTCAGAAACTAGCTAATGATTCTTTTATATAAAAAAAATAATAATAATTACTTTGTAAATTTTAGGACTTTCTAGTGAAAATGTCTATGACATTAAAAGGTTCTATTGTTTTGGATAAGAGTCAAATCATCCCTAGTGCATTCCACATCCACGAGTTGGCTTATATCATTACATCAAACGTGTTCCATATTAGACATGGAAATTATATAATCAAAATTTATGAACTTGGCCCAAGAATTAATAGCAGAATACAGTTCATTAACACAACCAAATCAGAGAGGCTGTCCACATGCCCACGCCCATACACACGCACAGTATATAAAAAGTGTTTATATAGTGAGAAGAGAAAAAAGACGTATGAAATTCATAGATACAGCAGCTCTCAGGAAAACTTGTATACCTAGTATTTCATTCATAAATATGTTCCAAGAAAATAGAAAGGAAGTCTTTTTTTACACAAGAAAACACAGCTCTCAAAATGTCCAAGAATTTCATTGTCTTGTCAGATTATGCATTTCATATTCCAGAGCTTTTTCACTCTACATCTTTAAAACTTCAATATATGCCAAATAATGATATAAGAACCTACCTGTCAAGCCAAGCTGGTCGACGATCTCGGTCACGATCTCGACCGCCACCACCACCACCAAATCCATAACCACCCCTTCTTGGAAGTCCACGGGCATGTTCTACAGTCACCCTGAAAGTGGAGGAAAATTATGCATGATGATGGGACAAAGCAGAAAGCAGAAGTCACTGTAACGTAGAAAGAGGAAATATAAGGAGAAAGATTATATAACAGGGATAAAAAGAGGATGTGATTATTTTGACCAATTATGTACACAATGTCAAATCATATGTAATACAATATCATCATAATCCTACTCATAACAATAAGAATGTTATGGTTGTATACTTGGGAGAATAACTCACCTTTCTCCTAACAATTCTCTTCCATTCATTTCATAGACAGCATCATCTGCATCTCTCTCATCCTCAAACTCCTGTAAGGTTCAAAATAAGATTAGAAAAAAAAAAAAAAAGGGAAAAATCTTTAAAGAAAATATGTCCAATGACACTAACATCCCAGCATACTCACCACAAAGCCATATCCATTTTTGATAAGGCAATCACGAAGTCTGCCATACCTCTTGAAAAACCTTTCCAGGTCTCTTTCACGGCAGTTATAGTGCAAACCTCCAACATACACCCTCGCCATGTTTACACCTTACTTCCTTCTGGAAAAAAGGGGAAAAAAAACAAATAATAATAATAATAATAATAATTAAAAAATAATAATAATAATAATAAGTGAATAAAATCATACTCAATTATCAATCTATTTTTGCTCTTGAATTAAGGGAGGAACTTCACAAGCTGCCTAGCTCACAATAATTCCAACACATTGGACATAGGGCCATGCATACATTTATTAAGTCCCATGTCTTTGGCAGCAGAAAGATTTCACTTTACATACTCCTACTTTTCTTGATTTACTGCCATGATGACAACTCAACATCAAGATCACAATGGTAAAATTCATGCAATTACTTGTTAGGGCCATTAAAGTCTATAAAACACCGCTTTACTTTAGGTGGCCATGGAAAGTATCTATGCTAAGTAAGGGCTGAATTGATATAGCAATAAGTGTCAATCTGTAACCTTTATTTTTGTCTATTTTAAATGTTCTATAACTGACCTATAGAAAAAAAAGCGACTAAAATCTATTCAACCTTCCTTTTCCAAAACAATATGCCCGAAACTCTTTATACAATGAACTGATTGCATTGTGATAATTTTAATTAATGTTTGTGGTAAATTTCCAAATCATTGTAAAGATGACTGAGTTCCCTTTAGCCCATTATTCCCGGTTGTCTGAAATCCGAGAGTAATTAAGCTCTGGTGATATCTGGCAGTGGCCAGACAGTGAGCGCGGGAGTCCGCGGCGTTAGGCTGAACCTGCCAACCATGCTGTTTGCTATGACGTCCTATCACGTCACCCAGCAGGAACAGGTTAACAGTAAGTCAAGTTACAGGAACTTTATCTACTTTCTATAAATCTTCATTAATTGAAGAAAATATGGCCACTGGAAATGTAGAGGATATAGTCTGGTTCTAGCAGAATTGAAAGTAGATACTGAAGCATGAGGAAGAAGGATGGAATGGGTGGAGATCATCACCGAATAGGAATGCGGTGTGGAACTAGCAAGGAAAGATGCTCAAGGGAAGATGTCAATACCACTAGCCATGAGTATGAAACTGATTAGGTCTGACCTTATATCCTTCATATAATTCATTCCAGCAAAGGCTTATAAAGCTAAACCATATACATTTTTATAGAACAAAGGTTGTAGACTACCTGGCAATTAAAGATATCTGTGCTTAATTGATTGCTCAGTAGCCTAAGGCACCTAAAAACTGATTTAATGTATTGGCAAAATATGCACAAATTGATAATAAAGGAGATACAGGACAGAAGAGAGACAATCGACTCATTTTCAAATTCCTTGTCTTGTTTACCTTGCGAGGATCGAAACAAATGTGACAACTCATTATTGTGATCCATCAAGTCATCGTGTATTAATATGCACTTGTGAGAATGATTATTTTGTAATTGTCGGTGTCTGTTTTTATGAATTCATGTATTCTTTTAGTTTTTATCATACCTCTATGTTTTGGTAATTCTTTATGCTATTCTAGACAAAAAACATTTGCACATGCTCAATAAACCACCAGGAGATTTGACAGGCCTTGCAAAGCCATTCATTGACAAACGCCAGTGAGAAATGTTTTACA
>NC_051393.1:8699698-8702198 GCF_015228065.2 Penaeus monodon
TTCCTTTTTTTGATCAAGGGTCTACATACATTTACATATAACCGTATTGTCTGCTTGCAGGAAAGACTGTTAGTCACTGGCTGATGCTATTACATCATTGCTAATGTTATCATTGCATATCTTATATTTCGTTGACAAAAAGCTAATTGTAGGTTTTGGTAATTTTTTCCTCATTTTGTTTTTACTATACTTTTGGAAAGAACATTTTAATCTTTCTCAGGCTGACTAATATGTGCTTTATATATATATATATATATATATATATATATATATATATATATATATATATATATATATATATATATATGTGTGTGTGTGTGTGTGTGTGTGTGTGTGTGTGTGTGTATCTATGTATCTATGTATATATATATATTTATATATATGTATATATATATATATATATATATATATATATATATATATATATATATATTAGTTCCTGTAAGCTTTTTATCACATTTACAGATATGATAATCTGTTTATTAATACACAAATTCTTTTAGAATTATTGAGATTTTGATACTCTAAAACTCATGATATATACCCTACTATATTCTAGAACCTTGTATTTAAGAACTGTTTTTTTTTTTAATCCTGCAGTTATGGATAAGCATTTTGGATTTGTTTTTGGGGGTTTGGGTCAGAAAGACATTGTCCCCAAAGAGAGAGGTTGAGTCGACCGCCATACCACTGTGGATGCGGAGGTGGAAGAAGCAGCAACTGTATATCAATCTGAAAGCTCAGTTTGCTGATGTGGGATAGGAGGCAGGGAGTGGGGGGGGGGGTGGCAGACGACGAAAAGAACGTAGCATCACAAAAAGGAAGAAAGACTATACACTGAAAAAAGAAAAAAAGATAGATTAAAAAAAAGAACAGACTTTCTTACGCCACCACACACGCTGTCACCATTACATGTGAAAGATCACATTTGAATCAGTGCAATGATATGCTTCCGCCACTGTGAAGGTGTTGAAAGGGTGGTAATGCTTGGAACAGAATGTACATTATAGTTGATGGTGTTAAAAGGTTAATTACTATTGTTTGGGATTATCTATCTTAGTTAAATTTCGGCACAGGCTACTGTAAATTTCAATCTCTAATAAAATGAAATGAATAAGGTCAGTGTTTCTTGTAGAATTGACAGCTTTATAACAGTGACGTCACATGATAAGTTTTTTATGGCCCTAAAATAATGCCATCAGAGTTTTTCAAGTAACAAAGGGCTATTCTAAGGCTATTCTTCATTAATCAGGTGATCCTTTGCAGAGGTAAATATTTTTTTTATTGGGTATCAGAACCATTCGCATTTGACGCCGTTCCTCAAAAATTAATAATCTCGAGTAACACAGAAATTCTGACGTCTGTAGATAAAACCGAGATAAGAAAGAGTGAGACTGCCATAAATACCAAGATTATGACCGAATAAACAACGTGTTAAGGTACGTGATAAAGTTTCCAGTGATAAGTTCACACCAGCGAAGTGCGGTATGAACTTAAAGTGTTTTAGGTGAGAGGCTTCAAGCAGTGGTGATGGTGAACGTGCATCAGCTGAATTACACCAACGCGTCTACAGATCAATCGCAGCTCCCTTTCCTTTGGCAATAACAAGTATGTAGTTCAGAAATGAACTTTGTAGTAAAGGTTAACTGATTGTTCCTGTGTTAGGACCTCTAGCTTTGACTAGGGACATTCGTAAAATTCAGAGATTCTCTTAACTGCTATATGTGCTGAGCTAAATTAATCAATAGCAGTTTGAACATAATTAAAAACGGATTAGTGAGTTTAAAACCAGGAATAAGCTGGCTACTTCGATCTTAAAAAAAAGCCTCCATTTCGTGAAACGTGCCTGAGGACTGCTTCGATCCAAAGGCATAGATATCGAATTTTCACATATGGGGAGGGGGAAAGGGGTTTTGAAAAGGGTATGGTGTAGAAATGTCCTTTACAAAACCTTACTTTTTAATTTTTGTTTCAGTTTTAAGACAGTGCATACGGTGCATTCTTGTGACCGATTACTAATTTTGGTGATTTGAACAGCTCTTCGTCATAGAGATTTAGAGAGATTTACGTTTCGTAATTACAGCATTAAGAACTAAAGAGGCAGGGCATTACAGTATGGAGGTTAGATGGCCCTTTTTGGCCCCTTCTTATATTTGGCCTTTGTATAATGTCAAGTGTTCCTTTTCTGCCGGAGACTTATAAATCACATTGTTGAAAGTAGATTTGTAAGTCATATGCAGTATAATAGAAATATACTGAACATACTGTCGGTGGCAATAGGGTCCTTTTATTTTCAAGTAGGCACTGTACCCAATGCCCCTGATTAATGTGATCAAGTATCTGAATTACTGAATTCAAACTGTTTAAGGCTAATGTTAATGACGTTATAGATGGCCAGATTTTATTCTCAGATGCCCTCTGCGTTATCTCACGACGAGTAAAATGCATTAAAGTATATATATATATATATATATATATATACATATATATATGTATATAT
>NC_051393.1:8709698-8714698 GCF_015228065.2 Penaeus monodon
GAAGCCGGGAAGGAGGAAAACGAGGTGGATAAAGTCGGTGAAACCAGGACCGAGCCATGACACCGACGGCATCGCTGCACAGTGCTCCCTCAAGGTGATTATTTGTCTGTCGGTCTATAAGCCTTGATGCTCTCAGCCTCTACCATCATGGTATGTATCATTTATGTGTGTGTGTGTGTGTATATATATATATATATATATATATATATATATATAATATATATATATATATATATATATAATATATATATATATATAATACATATATAATTATAATTATATATATACATATATATATATATATATATATATATATATATGTATGTATACATATGTCTCTCTCTCTCTCTCTCTCTTTCTTCTCGCTCTGCTCTCTCTCTCTCTCTCTTTCTCTCGCTCTTGCTCTCTCTTTCTCTCTCTCTTCTCTCGCTCTCTCTCTCTCTCTCTCTCTCTCTCTCTCTCTCTCTCTCTCTGGGCGTTCATCCTTGGCAAGCAGTTACATTATATGCTAAACCCCCAGACGATCTCCACTGCTCTAAAAATGCGAACCGAAGTGTATCACTATTATTGAATACCATACTGTATATCATGGTTAGAAATGTCTTTGATTCAGACCACAAAAAGAGTAGCATTGTATATACCACTTGTTATTATTGGACTGTTATTAATGAATTACTGACTGCGAAATGGAAATATCGAATTCTTTAAGAAGTTTTGAGTTTCTCTGAGAATCTGTAGTTACACTTACTTGATACCGCAATTAAATGGCCTATTCCCCATCTTTGAAACTTCTTTTTTCATTTTTTTTACGTTCTGTATTTTAACCGGATGGGAAATGATCTAACTTATTTTGAAATATTTCAGAACCTGCTTTCCTGACATCTTTCTCTCATTTGCGACAGTTGCCTACTCTAGGTTTTATAAAATCCACTCTTTGCGTTTAACGGTATTGATTTAAATAAATGCCAAAAAAATACTTTATTAGTTAGGTCGGTACTCCTACCACCGATGACTAGTTTTCTGTTAATTCCTGATAGTTATAAACTAAGTAGATTTGCTATCACTTGTAAATATTTTACCACTGTCACGAACCATATATCCTTGGTGATATTGCTGTCTACCGCTGCAACATTTTTTCTGTTTTCGATTATGTACACAATACTTATTCTCAGTCTCCATCAGTCCAGTGTTAACCATGAAGTACGTAAACATGAAGTACATAAACTTAAGGCATCAAGGAAAAGGTATTACCAAAGAGAACTAGTACTTTACATGTCTCCACCTAATTCAAAGAAGTTTCAGTTTCATACAAAGAACCTCGCAGCATATAAAATCATTAATGTTTCTGGTTTATGTTAATAATATAATAAACAAGCTTTGGTCTTTGAGTATCCAACGACGTCCTAAGCAACTGCAGAGGGGCACCATTTCAAGAAATGAAGGACGCCAGTGGAACGGCCGAAAGAGCACCACTGAAAGCGTCGAGGGGCACCTTTGGAAGAACCGAACTGCCACTAATGGAAAGGCCGAACAAGCGAAAAGCACCACTGAAAGGACCGAGAAGACACTGTCACTGGGTGAGCTATCCTTAATCTGACCTTGTTCTCCATGGACCCTTGCTTTTCTTGTTTCTGACCACTTACCTCTCTCCCCATTTATAATTACCTTCAGAACGGATTATATATTCAGGCTCTCTCGCCAAACGGGTGTTCCATTGCAATCATAGGTATTATGAGATAGTTAAATTACACCAGTATATGCCACTTGTACTGGTCCAACTTATGTTTAAAAGTTAGACGGTCCTAAACAAGGCGACACTGACCTTATATGATCATATCGTATTTTAGTTTATCCTTACCTAGAGAGTTTTCAGACTCGGTCCGGCGTGTATGTGATTCATAATATCACGTTATTTTACTTCAGTGTCTGCCTGCATTACCTGCTAAATGCACTTTGTTTAGTTTCTTTACTAGTATGGAAGTTACAGGAAAGGGGAAGGAAGGAGCTATTTACAGCGTTTACTGTACGTAAATTAAACCCATAAGGAATCGTTATTTTTCCCATAGCGAAAATGCCCTCGTCTATGAGGCAAATGTACAAATAATTTTACTGCAGATTTATTCAAGGCTTCTTACTTGCTTTGTCTGTCCTTTTCCTGACGCTTCTTTCTTTCGGTAATGTTGTTTCAGTATGACGTTTTGAATAAATTTCATATTCCTTTTTTTGATCAAGGGTCTACATACATTTACATATAACCGTATTGTCTGCTTGCAGGAAAGACTGTTAGTCACTGGCTGATGCTATTACATCATTGCTAATGTTATCATTGCATATCTTATATTTCGTTGACAAAAAGCTAATTGTAGGTTTTGGTAATTTTTTCCTCATTTTGTTTTTACTATACTTTTGGAAAGAACATTTTAATCTTTCTCAGGCTGACTAATATGTGCTTTATATATATATATATATATATATATATAATATATATATATATAATATATATATATATATATATATATATATATGTGTGTGTGTGTGTGTGTGTGTGTGTGTGTGTGTGTGTATCTATGTATCTATGTATATATATATATTTATATATATGTATATATATATATATATATATATATATATATATATATATATATATATATATATTAGTTCCTGTAAGCTTTTTATCACATTTACAGATATGATAATCTGTTTATTAATACACAAATTCTTTTAGAATTATTGAGATTTTGATACTCTAAAACTCATGATATATACCCTACTATATTCTAGAACCTTGTATTTAAGAACTGTTTTTTTTTTTAATCCTGCAGTTATGGATAAGCATTTTGGATTTGTTTTGGGGGTTTGGGTCAGAAAGACATTGTCCCCAAAGAGAGAGGTTGAGTCGACCGCCATACCACTGTGGATGCGGAGGTGGAAGAAGCAGCAACTGTATATCAATCTGAAAGCTCAGTTTGCTGATGTGGGATAGGAGGCAGGGAGTGGGGGGGGGGGTGGCAGACGACGAAAAGAACGTAGCATCACAAAAAGGAAGAAAGACTATACACTGAAAAAAGAAAAAAAGATAGATTAAAAAAAAGAACAGACTTTCTTACGCCACCACACACGCTGTCACCATTACATGTGAAAGATCACATTTGAATCAGTGCAATGATATGCTTCCGCCACTGTGAAGGTGTTGAAAGGGTGGTAATGCTTGGAACAGAATGTACATTATAGTTGATGGTGTTAAAAGGTTAATTACTATTGTTTGGGATTATCTATCTTAGTTAAATTTCGGCACAGGCTACTGTAAATTTCAATCTCTAATAAAATGAAATGAATAAGGTCAGTGTTTCTTGTAGAATTGACAGCTTTATAACAGTGACGTCACATGATAAGTTTTTTATGGCCCTAAAATAATGCCATCAGAGTTTTTCAAGTAACAAAGGGCTATTCTAAGGCTATTCTTCATTAATCAGGTGATCCTTTGCAGAGGTAAATATTTTTTTTATTGGGTATCAGAACCATTCGCATTTGACGCCGTTCCTCAAAAATTAATAATCTCGAGTAACACAGAAATTCTGACGTCTGTAGATAAAACCGAGATAAGAAAGAGTGAGACTGCCATAAATACCAAGATTATGACCGAATAAACAACGTGTTAAGGTACGTGATAAAGTTTCCAGTGATAAGTTCACACCAGCGAAGTGCGGTATGAACTTAAAGTGTTTTAGGTGAGAGGCTTCAAGCAGTGGTGATGGTGAACGTGCATCAGCTGAATTACACCAACGCGTCTACAGATCAATCGCAGCTCCCTTTCCTTTGGCAATAACAAGTATGTAGTTCAGAAATGAACTTTGTAGTAAAGGTTAACTGATTGTTCCTGTGTTAGGACCTCTAGCTTTGACTAGGGACATTCGTAAAATTCAGAGATTCTCTTAACTGCTATATGTGCTGAGCTAAATTAATCAATAGCAGTTTGAACATAATTAAAAACGGATTAGTGAGTTTAAAACCAGGAATAAGCTGGCTACTTCGATCTTAAAAAAAAGCCTCCATTTCGTGAAACGTGCCTGAGGACTGCTTCGATCCAAAGGCATAGATATCGAATTTTCACATATGGGGAGGGGGAAAGGGGTTTTGAAAGGGTATGGTGTAGAAATGTCCTTTACAAAACCTTACTTTTTATTTTTGTTTCAGTTTTAAGACAGTGCATACGGTGCATTCTTGTGACCGATTACTAATTTTGGTGATTTGAACAGCTCTTCGTCATAGAGATTTAGAGAGATTTACGTTTCGTAATTACAGCATTAAGAACTAAAGAGGCAGGGCATTACAGTATGGAGGTTAGATGGCCCTTTTTGGCCCCTTCTTATATTTGGCCTTTGTATAATGTCAAGTGTTCCTTTTCTGCCGGAGACTTATAAATCACATTGTTGAAAGTAGATTTGTAAGTCATATGCAGTATAATAGAAATATACTGAACATACTGTCGGTGGCAATAGGGTCCTTTTATTTTCAAGTAGGCACTGTACCCAATGCCCCTGATTAATGTGATCAAGTATCTGAATTACTGAATTCAAACTGTTTAAGGCTAATGTTAATGACGTTATAGATGGCCAGATTTTATTCTCAGATGCCCTCTGCGTTATCTCACGACGAGTAAAATGCATTAAAGTATATATATATATATATATATATATATACATATATATATGTATATATATATATACATACATATATATATATGTATATATATATATATATATATATATATATATATATATATATATATATATATTTTTTTTTTTTTTTTTTTTTTTTTTTTTTTTTTACCAACTAAACGAGACCTCTCCAGTGACGTATACTTCCTTCTAAGGCGTGGAGCGTTATGTAATGACCTTCTTCTTCAAGTGCCTTGTCCTTTCAGGGCGTTGGCGATCATGGTTTTCCATCCCGTTCTGTCTGTTGACAACTTTAGCAGTTCTAAGTCATTTCTGCCCATA
>NC_051393.1:8732198-8734698 GCF_015228065.2 Penaeus monodon
AATGACAGCAAAAAATTATGTTACAATTCTCTGTCAGTCATTAAAATGTTTGAGGAAACAACTTTGAAGGAAAAGCATTATATGTTCAACATATTATGAGGTAAAGATGGATCATGTACAACAAAATTGTGGTGCCAGTCAGACATCACATCTGCTAATGTTCTCTTTAGTATTTTTTGTGTGCAATCACCCATACATCCAAATCCACCAGTTATCCAACCCACACCCTCACTCACTCACAGTCATTGCTACTGTTATAATTTGAACATCTCCATCAACTACATGCCCTTAATTAACCCACAGATCAAGACTAAATAACAACACACAAATGATGACAAACCAGTTCCATAAAAAGTAAACATTGATACTATACCTTCAGAAACCCTGGGGATAAAGCTAGTTTCAATGGGCCCTGTTTTAGTAAAATATGCTTGTTGTGGAGGACGAACACTCATCCAGGGATTCATGTATGGAGGCATTTCCTGGAAACACAAAAAGGCTTTTTTTTTAATCCCACATACAATGACTAACACAATTTTCATCTGGTGGCAATAACATTCTCTGCTTTTGTTATTTATGTATTTCATACACAACTTCTATTAATAAAATTATGCTAGTTTATCAAATTGACTTAATAAGAACAGAGAACAAATATATGAAAGTCTTTCAACATTAATATTTGCAAGTCATCACATTCACCCATTAATCATGCAAATAGCAGGAAATGATCTCTATCAATCATGTTCCGAAGGCATATCTGAATTAAGAGTAATCCAGTAATGAATTAAAATTCATCTTCTGATAAGAAATGTATTATAATCAAACAACAAGCAAGTCTGTTTGAATTATATACAAATGTTAGATATACCCAAGGATTGAAGTAGTGCTTTTGCTTGTGTCTGTGCCTCCTTGAGGAGTGATGTCTATAAGACCTGTCTTCTTCACTGGAAGTCTCACTGCTACTTGATGAAGATGTGGAGCTAGAGGATATGTACCTCTTTTTCTTTTTCTTTCCTCTGTGCCCATGATGTTTTGATGATTTGCTTTTTGCTCCTGTTTTACTTGGTTTCTTTTTCTCTTTTACTACAGAATCTGTGGCTTCACTCTGCCTGGAACGATTCCCATTCTTCTTTTGAGTTTTGAACTCTTTCCCCTCAATAATACTGCTTGACACTGTATTATCCTTATAAATCTTGCCTTCAGATCCTTTTCTACTATTACTTGCAGATATACTTTTTGGCGAGTCCTCCACATGTTCTTCCATAACACTCTTATTAAACTGCTGACTATCCTCATTCTCAGATGAACTGCTACTAAGCTGTGTCTTTAGGTTGTTATTAACAGAACTCTCCTCTAGTGCCTCAGCGACTTCACTACCAGATGCAGAGTTAGGGACACTCTCTGGAACACTTTCCTCTAAACTCTCTTCACGATACACTCCTAAGTAGTCTCCTTTTGAGTCCAGGTCAATCTTGGAATTCTTCCTACTCAGAATCACTTCAGCTATAGAAGATGTAGAATTACGTCGTGAAGAGTGAAAAATGCTTCCAGTTGTTGAAACCAGAAGATTTTCTACTCTTGCATTTTTTCTGTTGTAACTTTCAGTTTCTGGAAAAAGAAAGCATCATTTATAATTTCTTTTCTTACCGCTCAATAAAGTGTATTTTACCTAAACTGAAAAATGATTTCAGTGTGACACTAGCCTTACCTTTTTTCTTATGAGGACTTGTGTTCTCCTCTGTACAAAGTTCGGAAACTTCAGAAGATATGGAATGCTCACTTTCCCTTATTTCTTCCTCTTGAACTTTGCTTTCCCCTTCATCTGTCACATGACCCATAATGTCTGCAACAGTCATGATATTATGAAAATTGAAAATATTGCTTCCTTTGTCTTCGCTATCATCTGAACTTGATTCAGATTTTTTAGTTTCAGAATTGTTGTATACTTTCCTGAGATTTCTAGTTGATAAACTCTCATTCAAATATCTTGCAAGGTCCTCATCAATAGAAGATTCAGAATCTAGAATTCTGGGTTTTGATCTTTCCTTTCCAGAGGCTTTAGAAAAATCAGTTTGGTTAGAATGCTTTTTCTGCATATTTTTATCTCTTGCGCTATGTACATTTTTATCAGATTGTTTCTCATCATCACTAGAACTTCTAGTTTCTAATTTCCTTGTTGATTTCCCGAGATACTTTTGTTCCAAATTACTGAATTTGTCCTGAGCTCTTGACTTTTTGAAAGAAGTTCCAGCATATTTTTCACTTAAGGCAGTGATATCAGATATTTTGCCTGGCCCTCCTGTATTTGGATATTTATCTCCTCTCATTTCACTTTCACTTTCTTCTGATATATCAATAGTATCATGTGACTTGTCTGTGGCACTAGTAGGGCGTGAGAATGAATAGCCTTGAGACTTGACATCCTGTTTTAGTGTGTGTGTTTTCTTGCTCAGCTGATTCAAATAAGCCTGTTGACAGAAAAAGGCACCATGAATGTATG
>NC_051393.1:8737198-8742198 GCF_015228065.2 Penaeus monodon
AATTGTGCAACACATAATACTTTGGTATACATTTACAGAAATATGTAATAAAACTATCATAATCAAAGAGAAAAATTAATCTCAATGATAAATAAAATGATTTGTGCAGGCAAAAAAAAAATAGTATTTGTTACTGAGAGCGATGCACCCTCCAGAGATGAAGTCCAAAAAGCAGGCTATCATGCAGACCCAAAATTCCAAACCTAACCCTTCCTACCATCTATTTATTCCCTTGACAGGGAGGTAAGCCCCTGCAACAACCAATCGGCATTCTCCACTTGTATCAGCTTCCTAGCAAAATCTGCAGGAGTCGACCGTCGGGGAGCAGTGAAGGTGGGGACTTACTCGAGTGACAGTCAAGAGCGAAGACGGAACCATGAAGACCTGGGTTTTTCTTGCCCTATTTGGGGTTGCCCTAGTGGAATCTAAAGTATTTTTTGAAGAAAGATTCGATAGCCTAGGGAAGTTTGTATATTTTATTAACACATCATGCCAAATTAAGGAAAACACAACATTAACAACTCTGGCTGTGTGGGGGGTTTTACTCTCTGAGCTGTGACATGCAGAGGATATTTCAATTTCTCAGTAAATATGAGGCCACTGCAGATGTACCTGTGTTGTTTATTACTCTATTTCTTATGCTCTATAAGATGATAGTGTCCATTTCCTCCTATCTCTATGCATCGCTCTCGGTAACATCAACCAAAAAAAAGTTTAGAAATTAAGAAAATAATGCAAGACAAATCCAGCGCAGAGAATAAGTTGATGGAGCAGTGTGTCCAAAAGGGAAATGTGGTGATCAGATGGAGGCCTGGGGGCAAAGCATCCTGGTTAGCAAGGTTTAAGGATCATATGGTGATGTTTGTGGCTGGAGTAATTTGAACTTTGCCTTAAGAGGGTGCAGTCACTTCAACACACCACCAATACTTGCATTTATATCATTTGAAAATTAAAGTAACAAGAAATTTGCACATAGCACAGTGTGGATATTTGAAAGAGGGATTGATAATTGCAAGGTTGGATGATTATGTGAAAATAAAATATTATCTAAATATCTACAAACTTTCTATCAATCAATAAATAATTACATAACAATACTACACAATATATATTTACCAATTATAATAGTTATTAGAGTGTACTTACGGGTAAAAATCCAATTTATGTAATTTCCTAACTATAACCTATTGCCTAAATGAGTCTTAGACATATTCAGTAAAAGTGTGACTCATTTCTATAGATCTGTCCATGACTTGACTCTTTCTCTAGCCTATATCATCATATACTGAGATCACTTTTCCAACTGACAATATAATTAATGAATTTTCGAGAGGCATTTTATTTTTGCAATGAATTGAGTCAATTACGTGTTAAGTGTGGACTGCACTAATTTATCCGATTTTAGTCGTCAATTGGTTACCTTGTTAGGCCTCTCTCATTTGAAATCAGACCGACTCCCATGCAATGAATGAACAAGAAAATGATTACAGAGAGAAAAGCGATGTGGATATTTCAATGGTGTAAGGAATTTTCTCACTTTCAAATGGTAAATATATTTGGAAATAGTACTTTGGCATTGGTTATTCTGCTTTAGATCCCCCTCCGCTCTTACGTCGGACCAAAACAAATACTTGGGCCAATCAGCGACATCCATGACATAACCCTAACCAATCACAGACGTCCATGTGAGGGAGTTTAACCAATCAGCTTTCTCCAAGTTAGAAACAACACGCCTATGTTGATATCATAGATGACAGAATCAGGACCGTACTTCCTCGTGGAGATTTAGCTACTGTGTACATTTCACTGGTATCCAAGGGAAAGAAATCGATGTTTAAAGCAAGAAATTACAATTTATGATAATTCCAACGTACACGAACATAGCCAATGCCTTCAACATAAGAGTTCAACTAAAAAGAGAAACATCACATACTCCTTCGAAGAGCACTTATAAAGAGATCTGAATCTATTTGTTCACAAAATTACATCACTTATGATCCTCTGCCGCGACAACCAATCGGCGTTCTCCACTTGTATCAGCTTCCTAGCAAAATCTGCGGCAGTCGACCGTCGGGGAGCAGTGAAGGTGGGGACTTACTCGAGTGACAGTCAAGAGCGAAGACGGAACCATGAAGACCTGGGTTTTTCTTGCCCTATTTGGGGTTGCCCTAGTGGAATCTAAAGTATTTTTCGAAGAAAGATTCGACAGCCCAGGTAAGCTTGTATATTTTATATAAAAATCCTTCATAATTTGTTGAATTACTTAGTTAAATGGTCGTCATTGACAGGCCCGGCTAATATGACCGGTGATTACAGATTTAACCCTCGGATATTAATTGTAAAAAGGAATGCTTGTATGTTTATGTAGTGATTGTATAGTAGTTGACGACGTTTAAGGCTTTATAATGAAATTTTAAAGTTGGAAATATTAGTTGCTTAAACTATAGCTATTTATGCCGCAAGTTGGACAAGTACAGAATTTTTTCTGTGAAGGCGTTGCCACAAGTCATGTGTCTTCATCACTATTTATGTGAAAGTGGCATGTCACAACGTCATGTGATTTGTAATATCTTCTTGATGATCAAGTGTGAAGAGTCCTGAAGATGCATTTTCTTTTTCTTGCAGATTGGGAGAAAAATTGGGTTCAGTCTGCACACAAGGGGAAGGAGTTTGGACCCTTCAAGTTGACAGCTGGCAAATTTTATGGCGATGCTGAAAAGGATAAGGGAATCCAGACTGGACAGGTAAAATTTCTCTTGTTTAGAGACTTGCTTGTTGTCACTCAACTTTCAGAATTTTTTTATTAATGTTGAGCTATTTTGTGTATTCAACACTTCATGAATTTGCTTAGAAATCAAGTAAAATTGAGTTGAAAGTATTTTCAAACACTGGTAAACTAATGGATAGTTCAAAACAGAAGGTATGTGAACTTTCACATTTTGACTCCTTATTTATGTCTGCCTTTATTTTTTCAGGATGCCCGCTTTTATGGTCTTTCTACGAAGTTTGAGCCCTTCAGTAATAAGGATTCCCCACTTGTCATCCAGTTTTCTGTAAAACATGAACAGAACATTGACTGTGGTGGAGGATATCTAAAGGTCTTCGATTGCTCTTTAGACCAGAAAGACATGCATGGAGAGTCGCCATACTTCATTATGTTTGGTAAGTAGCCTTCATAGCTTTAGCCATTATCTTTTAATTTTTTAAACTTTGACTTCATAAAATGCTATAATAGTTTTGCTGTAGACGTAAATTAATTTTTCTTTCCTATCTCTTTAAAGGTCCTGATATCTGTGGCCCAGGCACAAAGAAGGTTCATGTAATCTTCAATTACAAGGGTGAGAACCATCTGATCAAGAAGGAAATCCGTTGCAAGGATGACGTATTTTCCCATCTGTATACCCTCATTGTCAATCCTGACAACACCTACGAAGTTCTTATTGACAATGAAAAAGCTCAGTCTGGTGAACTCGAGGAGGACTGGGACTTCCTTCCACCCAAGAAGATCAAGGACCCAGAAGCCAAGAAGCCCGACGATTGGGATGACCGCCCCACCATTGCTGATCCTGACGATACTAAGCCTGAAGATTGGGACCAACCTGAACACATTCCTGATCCTGATGCCACCAAACCTGAGGACTGGGATGATGAAATGGATGGCGAGTGGGAACCACCCATGATTGACAATCCTGACTACAAGGGTGAATGGAAGCCTAAGCAGATTGATAACCCTGATTACAAGGGTCCATGGATTCACCCTGAAATTGACAACCCAGAATACACACCTGACCCAGAGATCTACAAGTATGATGAGGTCTGTGCTCTTGGTTTGGATCTTTGGCAGGTAAAATCTGGTACTATCTTTGACAACTTCCTCATCTCAAATGATCCTGAAGAAGCCCGCAAGATTGGTGAAGAGACTTGGGGTGCTACTAAAGATGCAGCTAAGAAGATGAAGGATGAACAGGATGAAGAGGAGCGAAAGAGAGCAGAGGAAGAAGCTAAGGCAGCTGCTGATGCTGAGAAGGATGAGGACGATGATGACGACGACGATCTTGGCGATGAAGACGAAGATGATCTTGATAATGATCTTGAACATGACGAGCTGTAAAGTTATATTATTTTATTAAGGAAGTTATTATTTAAATAGCCTGTTGTACTATTTAAACATCAAAGTACAATTAACTGAACCTTTTGGTTGTACATTCTTGTAAATACCAAGGGCTTCGGTTAATTCTAGTCATGGAATCTTTTGTTGTGGGCAAACTAAAATCCAAGCATTCCAGTAGCTGAAGCTGATTGGAGGTTCCTTGACAAGAAGCCACCTATTTAGGTGGTATTCATAGTACATCACTCATCATTAATCATCCCATCATCATGTATGCAGCACAGTCCTGTATGTTTGTACGAGACAAAAGTGTGTCAGTACTGATGTCAATTTAAACATGATTCAGTATCGCTGATTGCACAATGTGTGTCTGAGTGAGCGATTTCCAATAAACACAATCGGAGATAAATTTGTTTTATTTGAATCTTCTTGGTGAAAGACAATTTTGCACAATCCAACATAAAATGTTACCAGGTATATAATAGATTGAAATCCCTTGTACAATTGGAAGCCAAATACTAATTAGCTAAAAAGGCTAATTTTGTAACAATCTCAAGCTGATAAGAGTAGGTTAATGTTTTGTAAGGAGACTACATCATTTCATGTACTGAGTATATGGAAGTTCTATACAGAGTTTAGTATGCATGGCAAATTAAAACTGAAATTTAGGGGCACCAAAAGGAATTGGAAGTGAGCAAGGCTTTCTTCAATTTTTTTTCCATAGTTAACATTACTGTCCATATCTGCAGTTCTGTATGGATTAACTTTGTCCTCTAAGGATATAGATATCAAGGTGGCTTGGCAAATAGTGTCTTCATACTGTAATGAACTTGTATATATGGAGAGCTTACCTAGGGTGCCTCCCCAATCCCTTGCTGTGTTGGGGGGGGGG
>NC_051393.1:8754698-8759698 GCF_015228065.2 Penaeus monodon
ATTATACAGGAGATAGAGATTAAGCAAGACCCCATATTAGAATTAAAGGCAGTTGAAGTAGACATACACAAAGGAAACATAATAATAACCACAGTGTACATGCTACCACATACATTGTTGTGATCATAAGAAAATTTCCAGAACCTTATTCAAGAAATGTTAAAGAGCCTGGAAAAAGTCCTACAACTTTTGGAAACGGATACAAAAGAAATTCTTGCCATTTTAATGCAAAATTGACTGGAAAAGTTTTGATCTAAGAGCTCAGCCAGATCTGTAGAATGCAATATTACTAGAAGGCATAAATGAATTTTGTCTTTCCCAAAATGTAACAGATCATACCAGAGTAAGAGGGCTAGATAGACCATCTATGCATGACTTCATATTTACAAAGCATATAGATGATATTGAGGATATGGAACAGTGTCCTCCTCTAAGAAAAAGTGACTATGTAGTAATTAAATTGAGATACTGTATGCTACAGGAAAAACTCATCATAAGAAAGGAAAGAAAAGAAAAGTACAATTACAAGATAGGTAATTATAAAAGCCTTAAAGATATCTTTGATGTCATTAACTGAGAAACACTCCTGATCGAAGAGAACCTTGATATGCAATGTTCAAAACTTTGTGAAGTCTATAAAAAAGGAGTTGAAAAATTTGTATCAAGATTCAAAACTGATGCAAGATATGGCCAAAGCTGGTTCAATGATAAATGCAAGAAAATGAGAGAAAATAAATAACTCCTTAGGAAAAGGTTCAGAAGACATAGATATCAGGCAGTGTATAAAAGGTATAAGGTAGGAAGAAATGAGAATACCCAAACCTGAGGGTTTGGGTATACTCATTGAAAAGGATATAGTCAATAAATGGACAAATTAATCAAAGCTCTTCTTTAACTACATAAATAGTAAGACTAAAAGTAGAGATCAAATTAGCACCATAAAAGACAATAACACCATTTATATTAAGGAGGAGGAAATGTGTAAAATCCGTAATGAGAAATTTCAATCAGTGTTTGTTCAGGACCCATACTTTGAAATGGCAAGTAACCATTCAAAGTTAAATCAAAACATCGAAAATATCACACTCAAAAAGAATAAAATAAAAGACCTACAAAAAGGTTTACACAAGACTAAAGCAGGGGGGACCATAAAATGCTACAGCTAATTGCCAGGATGAAGAGGGCATTCACGTATGTGGACAAAGATATGGTAAAGAAGATCATTAAAGCCATCATTAGACCTAGTCTAGGGTATGGTGCAGTGGTATGGAGTCCACATGTAAAAAAAGATATAGATAAACTGGAAAGAGTTCAAAGAGCAGCCACAAGATGGGCATCTACTCTAAGAGATGTGAGCTACAAAGATACACTTACTACTTTGGAAGAAAGAAGAAAAAGGGGTAACATGATTATGATGTTCAACTATGTTACAGGAAGACCGAAGTTAGATGAAGATTACTATAACTTTGAAAACAAGAAGGATAAGAGAACACAATGTAAAGTTGAAAGTGAAAAGAGGCAAGAAAGATGTCAAAAACTTCAGCTTCCCAAACACAAGTATTGAAACATAGAACTATCTTCCAAATACCATTGTGTATACCAAAAATGTGTTCCAATTTGAAAAAATTTATCCCATAATTTAAATATACCATTTGAGATCAACTCTTCTCCTGTATTGAAACAACTAGGTAAGAAGACACAGACAGGCAGACAGACAGACGCACACACACACACACACACACACACACACACACACACACACACACACACACACACACACACACACACACACACACACACACACACACACACACACACACACACACACACACACACACACACACACACATGCAAGACAGGAATGCCTGAAATGGACCATGGTCTCAAAAGGGCTGGAGACCTAGTCAATCAGCAGCAGAACTTTCACTCTTCCTAAATTTAAACCAGTGTTCCAACTTTCTAATTAGTTTTATGTTGTATCTCATTCAAGCAATGTTTGACCTCCACCCTGATATCATGAATGAACATCCATCCTGAATCTCACATACCTCACTTCAGCAAGAAATGCCTTATATATTTACAAGTAAGCATGCATACACCACTTTAGTTATATCTGACATAGTGTGTTTTATATCCCTACTTGAACTCTTCTTTGAAGTAATATCCTCCTGTAAGCATCTTCTTACTGAATGTAACAATATCAGGAGCCTCTGGAAGGTTAAAGTGCTCATGGCACCACATCTTTCCAGTGGGGCCACCTCCAGTTTGTACTTCATCTATCAAGAGTGCTGCACCTGTCTGTTAGATTAACAACATAAATGATCTGAAAGTCAGATAAACAAACAATTTGATTAAAATATTAAATTCACATCCAGTTACATGTACACAAATAAAAATTATGTCTGTTAGCTTTATCTCTGTGTAAAATCTATATATTTAGAGATCAAAGATGACTACTACTAAATCTGACTTCTTTTTGTTATATATCACAGAAATAAACATTGAATGGCTTGATAATAATTAAAAGAAAAATAAATTAAGACAATATTTCTTTATTACTTTACTATATGTTGTCCTGCACAGACAATAAATTGACTTAAAAACATGAGGACATTATTTCACAATACTCTGAAACCCTTTCTCTACAATATAAGTATTCTCATATGAAAAATTATATATGTAGATCTTGACTACACTTACCCTTTTGCCAATTTGCTGTAATCCCTGGAAAAACTCTGGAGATGCATGATTATCACCTCCCTCTGCTTGTATGGGCTCTACCACAATAGCTGCAACTGGCTTACCAGCAGCATTATATTTGTGAATAAGATCTTCTGTCTGAAATATAGATCTCAAATGAAACAAAAAATCTAGCTGACAATGAGTGTAGCTGCAATAATATCTTTTTTACAATAACTGACAAAAGTATATATCATGAAACATTTCAAGCAGGGCTAATTCCTATTTATTAAAGATATAAATAACTAGTTTTTTTTCTTCATACTAAAACTTACTTCTTCCAGACATTTTGCATCTTCCTGTTGGTTCTCATGTACATAATCTTCAAGTGGATATTTGTACTGAGGGAATCTTGCCATGGGCCAATCCAAAGCAGGGATGTCAATCTTATGGATGGCTTTTGAACGAGTTGCTGAAAGACATCCCATGGTTCTGCCATGGAATGCACCTGTGAAAACATATTTATCTTAGACAAAATAGCTTACTAAATTTCAAGAAAATAAATAATGAATATTCAAATACAAAGAAGCATTAAAATGTACATAATATTGTTGAGTAATTTTCTTTTCTTTTGTCTTTTTATGTGGTATCATTTCTTTTACATAGATTTGCAGAGGCTTAATTAAAGAACAGTTTTTTTCATACTTTGATGTTTTGGCTTGATAGGAGACCAGGTAATATGTGGTTAGTTTTCTCTTTCAATACCACACATATGTATGAAAAATATTACCTTATGTAATTTTTGAGAAGGCGAGTTCAGTTTATCATAACTATGCTGAGATGAAGGTAATCAAATTACTGTTTTAAAACTTTTTGAACAACAACTGTTTTGTCCTTCTCCACTTGACTTTATTACTGTTACCTCCTGATATCCTTTTCAATTTTGAGGTCTTGCTTTCACTTGGCAAGCTCAGTCTTTTCATTGTCCAAAACACAACAATTGGCATTTACTGTGTGGCAAGTGTTCACTTTCACAGAAAACATATTTTACAGTTTTTCAAACTCTGACACTTGCCGTCTGTTGAAGCCTGTAATACAAAGAGAATACCTTTAAAGGTTAACAATTTCTTTTAATGTAAATCATATTTGATAATTACTCCACAATAAGTGGACTGCAACTAAAAGCTCTTATTCTGAAAAAGACATAAGGCAAAGTGGACCATCATTATATTCTATGTGATATGAAAGATCACCTATTATTTAAGTCATAGGTGACTGTAATGTCAAAAGTAATACAAGCAAATATGTCAGTTTTAATTAGAAATTTGTGTTTTCATGAAATATTGAAGTAAATTAGGCTGATTAAAAACTGAATAATAATGGATGAAAATCATAAGAGATTATTTTTACTAGGGAGATGTATCATGGAAAATACATTGCTGATTTGAAGCATCCATTTAGTATGTTGAATGTTCTCATTCGGTCTAACACATTACTTATGGAAGAGCAATGAAAAGCTGCCTATCTTCTATATAATAAGACTAACCATCAAAATGATGTCCTTACCAGAAAATGATAGCATAGTATAAGGTGGAGATCCTGGTGTCTTGTTAAGCATGCAAGTCTCTATCTCCTCCTTGGTGAAGTTTGTATCACCTCCTCGTTCCTTGGTTCGGTACCATATGTAGATTGCTTTGAAGGCATTTTCATTGCTGCATGACCCACAGGCCATGGTACACAGACTGCGAAGGCCAGTTGGTGCTACCTGTAAAGTGTATTAATAGTTATACTACACATAAAGAAGCTGTTATATACAACTGTTAACACAAACACAGTCATATTTATTTCATAATCTTTATAGCACAGAAAGATAGGTTTGTTTGTGAATGAATATGATCCTGAGATAAGTTTTTTGCATAATATTTATTGAATAATTCATTTGTTGTTACTATTTTTTACATTTACATAACTGTTAAGGATTATGTGAATTTCTAAATATCTAATCATAGTTATAAAGTACTAGAGTTATATTCTATCATAAAAAAAAAAAATAATTATATAACTTTGTCAACAAGGTCCTAATTAATATAGAAATTTAGTGTGTTGCTGGTTTTGGCACTACTAAAGAAATGTCCTCTTTATGTTTTTTTTCTTTTCTTTTCTTTTTTTTAGTAGTCAATCTATTTGGAAACCTATTCTTAGCATCAGTCTAAGTATATTCAGAGACACACCAGATGAGATGACACATGCCAGAGATGGTAAAAACATTGCTATTATTAATGACTCAAAAAGAGCTCAATATACATATAATATACATATAT
>NC_051393.1:8769698-8774698 GCF_015228065.2 Penaeus monodon
ATTTCACAATAAAAATGAAAACCGTGCAAGTGGAGGGAGCTGGATAGCGATGGGACAGCAGCTTTATGGTCTGAGGCAAGCGTGCTCGAGACTCCGTTAACATCCCGTCCTAGAATTGATTTCTTGTCTCTTCTTCTCACCTCATCGTCAATGTTCGGTGGCCTTTGTCCCAAGTGCAAATTGATACCTGCAGAAGACGTTTGAGCTTTGGGATCAATAGGAAGACTAGAAGCACTCACACGCCAACAAGGCACTGCATCTATTTTAGACCGTGCATTCGATTATTCTCCTTATCATGATGTTTTACTTCATAATTTTACACACGCACACACAGATAGATATACTAAATAGACAGACAAATAGATAGTATATATATATATATATATATATATATATATATATATATATATATATATATATACATATATATATATACATATATATATATATATATATATATATATATATATATATATATATATATATATATATATATACATATACATATATTTATGTATAAAGAAATATATATACACTGTATACACACACATATTTATGTATATGTGTATATATATATGTGTGTGTGTGTGTGTGTGTGTGTGTGTGTGTGTGTGTGTGTGTGTGTGTGTGTGTGTGTGTGTGTGTGTGTGTGTGTGTGTGTGTATGTGTGTGTGTGTGTGTGTGTGTGTGTGTGTGTGTGTGTGTGTGTGTGTGTAATATGTATGTGTATATATATGTATATGTATATGTATATGTATATATATATATATATATATATATATATATATATATATATATATATATATGATATATATATGTATGTGTATATATATATATATATATATATATATATATATATATATATATATATATATATATATATATATATATATATATATACACACACACACATATCCATTTATCTAGTTAGAGCTGTCACACTGGATGCAATTAAGACTAATGACCGTTTCTTGGCACCTTCAGTAGCATTGCGAAGCTGATATTGTACCGCATTTCCGTTACTGCGTAAAGTGCAAATCTTACTGCACTTTTGGAAGTAATTTTGACATGGGATGTCGATTATTTACATCCTGATTTTAGTTAATTTCCTTCTGTCTGTGTGTCTCTCTCTTTGTGTGTGTGTGTTGTGTGTCTGTCCATCTATCTTTCTGTGTGTATGTTTCGTTCTCCTTCAGGCAGACAGACAGACACACACACACACACACACACACACACACACACACACACACACACACACACACACACACACACACACACACACACACACTTATGCAAACATACATCCATGCCGAACCCCTTGTGACATCATCCCTCTCCCATGCTGTCTCCCTCCCTATCTATCCTTCCTTCCCCGTTTCCCCCAATCCCTCATCTCTCTCTTCACTTCCCCCCTTTCCTCCCTCTCCCTTCCTTTCTCCTCTTTCTCCTTCCCCCCCTTCCTTCACCCATCCTCCCTCTCTCTGCTCGCCACTTTCCCTCCCCTTGTGCACAGAGTAGGATTATATAACTTAGCCTGAATACATAGCAGTATTCAAGTACAATTCAGAATGGATTTTCGTGGTGACCCTGGTGCATCAGGTGGAGCTGGGCCGGCCAAGGGCAAGCTCATCAGGGTGTCTGTGTTAAAGGTGCGTTGCCCAACTCCTGGTCCCCAGACGAAGCTTCACACGCTCTCGTTTCTCACATCACCATTGTCCAGGAACTTCGTCATCCGCGGTTATGTAAGCCTGGTATAAGTAATGTTGTTCATTTAAATGTGTTTGAAGTAGGGTAGGCTCTCGAAACCAGGATGGCTCATTTCTCATTGTTACATATTGTGACATGTGCATGTTGGCATCGTATTTTCAATGTCGAATTACGTAAGCAAGTATTACAAATAACCCTTAGACGCTGATCAATTCCTTCGATTAGTCATTTCGATTTTCCAAATATGTAAAATTCGTGTTCTGCAGTGCTATTTTGCTGCATTTTTTTCAGATTTATCAGGTTTATCAATAACTTGTCCTTGAAGGGTGTAACGAAAAAAACAACATGTTTTCAAAGATATATATACATTCTTTTTTTACAGCAAATAGTTGTCGACAATGAAACAGGTAAAATGACTTTATGATAACCAAATCTGGGAACTAGATTTTTACAGAATAATAAATGAAACTAATCTGAACATCAGAATGGGAAGGAGGGATATGGTGAAACTTAATGTGATTTTCAGGCCGCCAGGAAGATTTCATGTATGATCGAACTTTTAACGTCTGATGAATCATACAAAAATAAATTAGATGATAAACTAATATGTCTTAAGAAGATATGGAAATCCCACAAGCAGTTGGTTGATCTTTTACTATACTATTTTGAGGAGAAAACCTATAGATAACGCAACAAAACCACACATTCTGACAAGAGATGGGTGCTGTAAGACTCTGACACTGGGAAAAGCTGGAGGAGGGGGCTAGCGAGAGGCGTGGCAGATCCAGCACCCTGGAAACCGTAGGGGCGTGGCCTCTCTGCCGCAGTAGAGAAATACTAACTCGAGCCAGGTTCCCGCTGTTTCGATTTCCGTGTTCACGAATTACGCATTCGCAGAAACGTCTTTTTGTTTACAAATTTCAAGTACCCTTTTTTATTACGTCTTGGCCGCCAGTATTTTTGCTTTCTTTCTGTGGCCTTCACGTGTAGAGACATATTTTTTTCGAACTTGACTCAGCATGGATGGGTTAGTCTCAGAGCACAGCAGCCGCACCACGTACAGGTCTCGGGGATCTTTGTTGTCATCGATTCCGTCGTCTAGCACCGGCGTCCAATCCCAGTCTCTCGGCCCACGAATGCGTGACTGCATCCCGGATATGGATTATCGGAGATGATAAAATTTCAGTATGCTAACATACATACATACATACGTGTATATATATACATACATGCACACACACACACACACACACACACACACACACACACACACATACACACACACACACACACACACACACACACACACACACACACACACACACACACACACACACACACACACACACACACGGGTTACCGTGTTTGTGCTCGTATATATGTATATGTGTATATTTTATATGTATATGTAAATTTATATATAAATATACGTCTATATATGTATGAATGTGTGTGTGTGTGTGTGCTTGCGTGTGCGTTTGTACACATTCATATGCATATTTATGTTTTTGTGTGCGCATTTTGCTATTCATATCAAGATATATTGTGTTAAATTCATCGATTTGGCGTAAAACACAGAAATACAAGATAACATTACAACTCTTACCTGTTTAGTCTTGTGTGGGAGATAAAATCCAGCACTCACTTAAGAATTATATATGCTGTATTGACCTACCTCTCTACAGCAGGTGAAATTAACAATTTTTAACCGTTACATTATTATTATCTTTATAGATATTGTGGAGTTCAAAGCACGGCTTATTATGGGAAAAAACGATATATGAAATTGTGCCATTGCTCTTAAGGTACAGTACTCGTTTTCTCACTCTCGCTTGCAAAGAGCAGACTTGAACGAGCTAAACGATAAGAATTGCCCACAATTGTCGTGTTATAACCTAATAGGTTGTCTCTTCAGGCAATTTCGTAATTCTAGTCCACAATATTTTATGTGAAATATTTTCTACTCGTATTACGAAAGTAGTCTTCCCCGACCACGTACAGAAAAGCAAGTTAGGACCGTAATGTTGAAGTATTTTTCACAGTGGATTTATCATCATTGTGATGGTGCTATTAATCACATATTCACTACGAGACAAAAAGTGCACTAAACAGAATATACGTAGTCTCCTTGACAGATACCTAAGTCTAGCCTGGAGAGGAAAAACAAAGAATAAGATGTTCTATTTAATGTAAACAGAAAAAAGTGATATAATGCGGTGTGTCCCCAGCGGCTGAAAGGCTTCGCACATTTAATACTCTGTTGATTTTCTTGGGCCTCTGATATTATTCTCTCAGGAATACAGACATACCAATTAAATTATCAGACGATGGAAGACAAAAGATTTACGAAATCTAAACTTGCACACACACACACGCACGCACGCACGCACACGCACACGCACACGCACACGCACACGCACACACACACACACACACACACACACACACACACACACACACACACACACACACACACACACACACACACACACACACACACACACACACACACACACACACACACACACACACACACATACATACACACATACATATTCAAATTCATGTGTGTGTGTGTGTGTGTGTGTGTGTGTGTGTGTGTGTGTGTGTGTGTGTGTGTGTGTGTGTGTGTGTGTGTGTGTGTGTGTGTGTGTGTGTGTGCGCGTGCGTGTGTGTGTGTGTGTGTGCGCATACAAGCTATGTATATTACTGCAATATTTTTAAGCTACCGCTTTATAGTAAGGGTACTAAATGCACTTGATTCCCAAATATTCCATTAAGAACGTATCCGTAAGCCGAGGTGCATTTCACAACGCGAAGCTCTGGCGAGTTAGGTAACCCTTTGCATACTCTCCTCATTGACTATCTGTTCAATCTATACTGTTGTCTCTTTCTGTTCAAGCCATACAAAGAATGTATCTGGCATTCAAGCGGTAATTATAAAACGATAGATAGGTTTTAGTTAATTTTTAAGTTCCATGAGAAAATATTACTATTCATATTCCCTCTTAGTAATGTATTACTATACATTACTATGCATACGATATTTCTGAAATGCATCAGTTAACTTTAAGATTTCTTCTCAATTATATAAACATCATACCCGACTTCACAACTTCATTCTAGTTGAGATTGCAACTGTAGAACTTGAACGATAAAAGGTTAAGAGGATTGTTTCCCGTTAACAAGATCACAGACTATGGAGAAATATTTTTTTCTTGGTGGAATGGACTACGCTGGAATGGAATGGGGATGGAATTGGTAAACGGTATTTACAAATATTTACAGGCGGG
>NC_051393.1:8790355-8800355 GCF_015228065.2 Penaeus monodon
TATATATATGTATATATATATGTATATATATATGTTATATATATATGTATATACATATATGTTATTTATGTATATACATATATGTATATACATATATGTATATACATATATGTATATACATATATGTATATACATATATGTATATACATATATGTATATACATATATGTATATACATATATGTATATACATATATGTATATACATATATGTATATACATATATGTATATACATATATATAAGATTTATTTCTTTTTCTTTCCCATAAAGCTATTTGAATAACACTTAAAGCTTGTCTTTTATGCATAACAATAATTGGAAACTGCTGTCAGTATTGTCAAATTTTCATTGTCCAGCTAAGCTCTGTTATTAGAATGGGTTAATTACACTAGCTTCTTTAAAAAGGATTTATTATCAAAATGGTAGAGATTTTACAATTTAGTTTGTATATTTTTTTTCTTACTCTATTTCAAGACGAAACAATGATTATGAGGATGTCAATATTCCTTCCACTAACGTATATTACAATTTACTTCTATTTTAGACTTAACCTAATATTTTTGGCTTTGTGACGTTCTTCCATTACCCAGAATTCACTGGTTATTCCACTCACTCTCTCTCTCTCTCTCTCTCTCTCTCTTTTACAGTCCTTTTCTAGTCTTTATTTTCCTCTCTGTCTCTCACGCCTTTGACGCTGAAGTAGGGTGGATTTTAGCGTTTATAGGAGGCGATTCTGGAACCACAAAAGAAGCCAAGCTGTCTGCACTTCTGACACATTTCTTGCGGGTGGGGGCGGATTTCCTTCGGTGGGTCATCGGATTTCTCGTGCTTGACCTGTCGGTGAAGCCAGAATTATGTTACCTTGTTTTTGCTCAACAAGACAATGTTTAAAATGCTACACTGAGGCCAGGCACAATGACAATAGCAATATAACAATACATAATAATTTTTGTCTTGTAAGTCTAATTTGTCTAATATGCCTTGAAAGTAATCTTTATATTTAAGTGCCACCTCGTGTTTACTTATGGGTAAGTGCTACAAAAGACGAAATGATAGATAAACAAAGTTTTGTTTTTTAATAATAATAAAATAAATAAAGTACTTTATATGCAACATTATGGAAAAAAAAGGTACCCGACTACTCTGCAACTTACACTGTGTATACACTTGACTTTTCGCAAGGCTGTGAAAACATTCAAATCAAATGCATTTCTCAAATTCAGTTAAACATTTTTTTCATATTACATTCACTGCAATCTTGTCCTACTGACAATTTTTATTAACAAATCAATTTTTTTTTTTTTTTATTTTAGTGCTAACATGGTTTTATCATAGAGGTAAAGACTGAATTTGGAAAATAATCGTACGCCAGTCAATATCACGTAATGGGACTCGGATACGTTGAAGATTCTTACCACGTCTTTCCAACGACCGTCATGACTTAATTCAGATTTTACCCATATCGAATAAACCTGTATTTGATGTACTGCTAAAAGGCACAGAAACATTACATGCATCTTTATCAGATATATATATATATATATATATATATATATATATATATATATATATATATATATATATATATATATATATATATTATATTTTTTTTTTTTTTTTTTTTTTTTTTTTTTTTTTTTTTTTTTTTTTTAATCAAGAAACGATGAGATTCGTAACCAATACAAATATAAATATAAATCTCTGAAGCTACATGTAATATATCAGAAAAATATCACTCTTATTAGTTGGCTTGTGTCCATCAAGGTAGAGGCATATACTAAGACCTTATCGGGTGTTATTAATCCTCATAAATGCTGACTGGCTATGACTGCACTCACAGTCATAGGTCGAGTTGGAAAAAAAAAAAAGTGTGGAATGAGTGTACTCATACTGGAGGGGTCACCATTGAGGGATGAGACAAAATGACTTCCAGTTGCACCAAGGCCTGTGTGAGGGGATAGTGCACCCACCCTTGGTTTATTCCATCTGGAACCAGGGAGAACTCCCATGTCTGTTTGTCGTGCGTATTAATGTGAGACAGGAGTCCTGGAGGTTGAGCGATACTGCTCGCTACTACATGCAGAGCAATATACCTTTTTGGTCCTCTATTCTGTTTAGACGGATGGCATGATCAAGGCCTTGGCAAGCAATCGGTTGGTCAAATATGACAAGTGTCAAGCAGGCACTGCCCAGTCGGCATCGCACATGTCCAGCGACTGCCATCAGCACTGGGCAATAGCCGTATATTTCCACATTATCCCTGTGGCTGGCGAGTGCATTTGAGCACCAACATATGGCTTCCCTTCGTTGGACTCTTTCCAGCTTCCAAAGGGCAAAAATTGGAATCAAAATGCTTCCCGATCTCCCAGACAAGGTAAGGAGAAAAGTCCTCAATCCATCAAGAAAATCTTACCTGGTTAATATGAGAGTATTTCATATAAGAAATACCTTGTAGTAAAGACCATTAATGGCATGTCCATCGTGAAGTGCATCGCAAGATAGTTGAGGTGTGTCAATGTGATCCTTAAAGGAGTGACCGTCAGTGTGATATGCAACATTCCTGGGGCTCGAGTCTCGTGTTATTCTTACAAAACATTTAATCAGTGAAAAGGAATTATCTTTTCCCGAGATCTGATGAGGTATTCTATGGAAAACTGTTAGAGGAACTAAAAAGTTTGTTATATCCTCTAAGGCATTTTTAGAAGAAATTTAATGGCGTGCCACAATCAACACCAGTTCTTCTAGCCTTGGAAACACTAGTTTTTCCAGAATCAATTGGCACAGTACCAACTCAAGGTAAAGTTTTATGTATCCAACCCAATATAGGTTGGCGTCATGCCCATAGGGTTTTGGGCATGAAGCCACCTCTTGCCATCTTAAAGAAAAAAGACTACCAGGAGTGCGAATAAGTGTGGTACAACAGGTTATTAGGAAGATGAATACTGTCCAGGTCCAGTATGCTATCACTGCAAAGAAGCCCATGAAGCATTTTCGAAGCAGTGTATAAGATACAAGAACCCATGAAGCATCATCCAGAAAAAGATGTACTTCCAAAGTCAAAGCGTCGTGCCAGTGTGCTGTTTGCACACTGGCAACCTCCTTCCCTCCATTCCATATCCTCCAATACTTTTAAGACTACTCTTTCTGCCAATACAGTTCGACCTCAGTCTTCAAAGGAAGCTTCAGATCCAGAAACTGACTCTAGCGGGTAGTACCACAAGAAGCAGAGTGGGACTGATGGGCCCATTGAGACTACTCGCAAAGTAAGGTCTTGGGAGCCGTCAGGCGAGGCTCCAGAGGCTCCCAGCTGCCATCACATCAACAGGGACCTCTGCTGCTGGTCAGACCAAAGGCCCACATCCACCCTTTGCCCAAGAAAAGTTATATTGAACCTGTCCAAAGAAAGCCTGTGGGAAATGTTTTCATAGGTCAGCATCCCTCCACACACACACACACACAAGATACTTGCAAGGGAAAGCCTAGAGGTGTGTGGTGGGTCTTAACCACATGTCAACAGCCTGGAGTGATGTTTGGCCTGGATGTGGAAGATACTCAACCATTCCCAGCACTCTTGCGGCTGCAGTCTCACATATATCTACCACTGCCTGTTCCTGCACCACCCACCCCTAGATTTCAGTCCAGCTCCCACACAGGTGTCTGCACCTCAAAAAGCTGTTGACTTCTAGTCACAGTGCATCACGTCTCAATGTCATTGCCCTCACTTTGATTATTTAGCAACCTTGCTTGTGATCCCTCCACCAAATTGGCTATTAATAACACAACACTCAAGTCTCTCATTGAAGTCCAAACAGGTTATCATTACGTTTATTAAATCATTTACGGGATGGAAAACCATGGTCGCCAAAGCCCTGAAAGGACAAGGCACTTGAAGATAGTGGCACAAGACTCTCAAGGAGGCACCATTGATCACACACTTAGCAGATATGTGGCATCTCAGGTCAAGTGCTCATCTGTCCCTGCTCATTTCTCTGATCACTTTAATGCTTGGCACCCTGTCTAAGGTGGACATTCCAATACCTTCAACTATAGTGGCACATGACCCAAGAGGTACCCTTGACCACACACACACACACACTTAACTGCAGATATGTGGTACCTCAGGTCAGGTGCTCATCTGTCCCTGGTCATTTCTATGATCGCCTTGCCGTTAGCCTTCAGTACTCAATCACTACTGTACATTCAGTTTCCTATCAATATACCCGTATCAGTTCTCCTGAGAAGTTATACTCGTTTCTCTCCTTAACACATTTTTATAACTACAATGTTTGCAGACTAAACATTATATGTCAGCCTGGAGCTCATGAATGACAGACACATCAAGAGAGCAGTGAGACAGGCCGTAGAGGACAACCTTATCTCTCGGAAGGAACATTAAGGGAGCAGTGAGATAGGCCGTAGAGGACCTTATCTCTCAGAAGGATCGAACTCCAGCCAACTTACAATACCAGATATCCAACAGTGCCCTTGTTGTCCTACAAGAATGTGTTTATCATGATGCTTGGTACGATTTCTCCAATACCGTCAATCATCAGACAAGTGTGGGGCCCATGTAGTGATTCATCAAGAAGGTGGTAAGAATAAAGACCAAGTGCATCCTATCACAGTTTAGTTCAATATGCACAAGATCTTGTGGAGGCCTTGTTATAGTAGTCCAGTGTTCATAGTCTTCCTTCACATTTACAAGATGTGCTCCCTCTCAGAAAACCCACCATACTCTACATGTGTCAGCAGCCCTTCTAAGGAAAGATGAGGAAGACTTACTAATGACAAAGGATGATCTTTGTGTTCTTGCTAGTGGTAAAGCAACAAAAGGTGATGAGAGAGAGCATCACATTCTCTGTCTTGCGCCTCCACCCTCTGCCTCAGATATATGCCGCAAGGCTGGACAATGAGCCTCGTTGTACCTGTTCCTATGCTTGGCACAGACTATCACGAATTGCTTTATGTATCATCTTTAGGACAAACTCTCATCTAGATTATATGGATTCCTGCCATAACGCAGTAGACGTCATTGTCTGTTGGAGCTATACATCTGCCTCTCCTTTACGTCTTGTGCTGCTATTGACCTAAAAAGTGCCTTTCACATTGCAAATCCTGATGTAATACTCGACTTGCTTGTGGAGATTGGTATTAGTGGAAATGTCTTGCCATGGATACAAGAACAATTAAACAACATAACATTCTATGTTCTCTTTAAGGGTGCCTGCAGCACACCTAAATGCGTTGTTTTAGGAACTCGACAGGGAGGTGTGCTTAGTCCATTTCTTTTCAACATTTTTATGCAATGCCTCAACTTCCAGGTCCCTAACTTTGGTTTAGGAACTCAACAGGGAGGTGTGCTTAGTCCATTTTTTTCAACATTTTTATGCAATGACTCACCTTCCAACTCTCTAACATCCAGAATCAGCAATCACATGCTATGCTGTCGACATATGCACTCACTCCAAGTCTCCAAGAAAATCTGCAGCACTTTATTTATTTTTCGAATCTTCTCCTTCATGTGACATCATGTCTCCTGAAAAAAACATGATCTTCCGTCCAGAAAGCCCATGGGCACTACCTGAATTTCTAGTGGGCCCCAGCATTATACTATTATGCAAACAGCATCTTTGTTTGAGCACTCCAGTTCAAGTCCTTCCCACCATCCAAGAATGTCAACATGTCCATTTACTGTTCAAGGCAACGATGCCTTGAATCCCTCCATTGGCTAACCAAAAAAGCTGCTGGAGTCTCCATTCCTATGGCCGGAAATATAGTTTTAGCCTTTCTCCAACTCCAAGACAGTGCTAGACCCCTTGGAAGAAGGGAAAACATCAAAATAAGACACGAGCTGCATTCTAGGATGACAAATGTCACTAGGATTGCTAACATGCAAGACTTTCATCTCCCTCTTTTTGTGGAACGAATTCATGACAATGGAACATTTTTACTGTTAAGTATCTCCACTTCTTCAGTCTTGCTCCCCATTGTGCAAGCATCTTTAGATTGTCACTTGACATTAATTGTAATCACCCACAACTCGAACAGGTGGCTTTGCTCTTATTAGAAGTGTTTGCAAACTGTAGATGATTGGATGTTAATATTCTCCAAGAAGAAATTAACGATGGTCCTCTCCCGTTGCAGATTCCTCTGATAGCTATTTTCAACACACTCACCTGTAGGAGGGATCTATCCTGCCAAAAGAAACAAATAGGCCTGGAGGCCGTTGCTAAGGTAACGTTTTCCATTCCAGCCTCCCACACTCTACATGGACGGTTCTATATGAACAGATGGAAGTGCAGGCTGTGCAGTCATCTTTCCTATTATGGAACCACCGAATGGAAGATGAACCGAAATGCGAGTTGTGTCCAAATTAGGCAACTAGGGAATTTCATTGATCACGGACATTTACTTGACTTATTGATTGAATTATGTTAACAAATCTAGATAACATCTTTTCCTGAGCCTGTAAGGATATATTATAGAGGTACATGCCGAATTTGCCGACGTTCACCCCACCGAAATCAAGGTCACCTACGATTTGGACATGGAAATTCTCAAGACATGTTCCAGCGACCGTAATGACCGATTTTAAATCTTGCTTGTCACGAGTGAAGAGGTATTTGATGTACCTTTACAATATAAAATGTTTTATCAGGAAACTTACGATGCGATTCGTAATTAATGAAAATATAAAATCTCATCCGAGACTACGTAAAAAAAAAAAAAAAAAAAAAAAAAAAAAAAAAAAAAAAAAAAATTATATATATATATATATAATATATATATATATTCTTATATAATATATATATATATATTACTTCTTATATAATATATATATATATATAAATATATATAATTATAATATATATATAATATATATATATAATATATATATATATATAATATTTATATATAATATAATATTATATATAATATATATATATAATTATATATATATAATATATTATATAAATATATATTTATATATATAATTATATAATATATATATATATATATATATATAAAATATATATAATATATATAATATATATATATATATTATATATATATATATATAATATATATATATATATATATATATATATTATTATATATATAATATATATATATATATATATATATATATATATATATATATATATTGCATTCTTATTGGCCAGCCGAAGTGTCTCATATAGTATTAAGATTTAGCCATAGAATTTGATGCATATTGAAAAGATGTTTCCAATTCTTCATGTGGAATATAACTGAAAAATATAGCGTTCTGATTGGTCAGCCGAAGTATATCAAACAGTATTAAGGTGAAGGTATACAATTTAATACATATTGAAATGATGTCTCAACAGGTTCAAATATTGAATGCGCAATGGGCAAGCAAGTATTTAAGTGTATCAAAGTGTTTGGGGTTTCGGAAGTGTTACAAAAGAAGATTTTACTAATATATTAAATATGCTCCTTTATATGGAAATAAAGACAAACCTTTTCTTTTGAACTATAACAGATGAGCGAACGAAGCACAAGTACATAAACTCAGTCAGCTGCCATGGTTGGTGTTTTCGTAAGATTGGGTTTCAATTCTCGATATGAGGAGAGCTCTCACCATGGCAATGCCATTTACAGGTACTGTCTGATTGCAGTAAAGACGTTTTTTTTATATTAGTTATCGGCATTAACTGAGCATGTTTAACTAGTTTTATTCACTCTAGAAAATATTATAATATTCACTGCTATCAATGGCATATTTTATGTTATTTTTTTTTTACACATTGATAAACAAAGTACCCTATATGTATTCTCGGTAGGAATAGCCGCTTCTAACCGAAACTGGCGACCTTTCACGTTGGTTTCCATTTAGTAAAATTAAAAGCAGTTTGGAAGTGAAAACTTGTTCCCTGCTTAATGATTGATGCATCTCAGGTGCACGGTTGCTCTAACACAAAGGTGCATGCCCGCACACATTTGGATATTACAGCTAAATAATTTATAAGTAGTAAATGGTAAACTGCTAAACTACTAGTGACTCAACCTGTTTGTACGGGTAAACGTTGGTGTTGCACGATTTGCACTTCTGATTGCAGTTGGCCCAACTGTTTGCAGAGAACCAACGTTTACTGCATTTTCCACACTCGAAATATCCACAGGTTCTCCTGTTGCCCTGGTATGGGGTTTTCATTTCGGCGCTCATTTTCTGGAATTAAAAATCTTATTATGATATATGTTTATAGTTGAAACATTACTTACTTAATATAAAATACACACATATAAATGTCATGAACTGTCGAATTATCTATAATACTAGCGCTTATTACTCTCGTGATATCCACTATACACGTACAGGTTCAGAAGGCGCACGCTACCAGAATGGATTTTTTCCTGCCTGGCACTATTTTCTCCATCTCCCTTTCTCCCCACATATCTATTAATAATGTACCAGGACATGAATTTTCTCAATATGCCTGCTTCACTCTAGCTAATAACTAGAATATTGACATTATTACTATTGTTATATATAGGTTTGGTTGCGTAATCATTATTGACAGGGATAGTGCGCATTTTACGAATAGGATATGTACTGTACATTTGATAAATTATTTATTTTTTTCATGTCATTATTACCATTACGGTTTTGATGTTTGGTTGAGCTGGTTGAGTAATCATTATAGACGGATATTGCGCATTCTACGCATAGGATATAGACACTTGATGGTTCTATTTTTTAATGAATTTTTGGTGTATCAACTTAAGACTTTAGACATGTTATATTCTATACAAATCAAACTTGAAACTCTGTATATATTCAAGAACAGGTTTTGTCGATATACTATGGTTGTGATCGGTAATGCGACGTTATCTTTAATTAGCAATAATTTAGTAACCACTATTCACGCATATTAGGAATTTCAAAACGTGCCTTCTGTTCGAGATACTTAAGACTTTAGACATGTTATATTCTATACAAATCAAACTTGAAACTCTGTATATATTCAAGAACAGGTTTTGTCGATATACTATGGTTGTGATCGGTAATGCGACGTTATCTTTAATTAGCAATAATTTAGTAACCACTATTCACGCATATTAGGAATTTCAAAACGTGCCTTCTGTTCGAGATGAAGAGTGATCCGGAAGCGAACTGTTAAATATTGGTAAATGTAGAGTTTTTCCGCATCATCATCGGTTACCAATCTTTTTGTTCCTTACATTTGGTTATTAGAAAGAAAAAGATATAATTATAATAATGATAATGATGTTGATAATAATAACAATAGTGTAATAACAATAATGAAGGCGTGAAAACGCAAATGCTTGCCGCAAACAAGCTAGCAAATGATAGAAGACATTTTGTTCGTAACAAATAATTGACATATAGAAATCTTAATAATCAAAAGACCCAAGTAAAATATGACACTAGAGAGATACAGATAGAAGAAAATGAAGAGGAAGATAATTTAGATGAACAATAACTGAACATGCCAAATAAAGTTGATCTAGCAATTGGAAATAATATTGTTGTAGAGCTATCGGTAGTAAAACATACGGAAATTAGTAGAAGAGACACTATTAAAAATAAGACATACCCATAAATATAAGAGTATGTTAATCATAGGTAACATGGCGTTAGAATAACCGTCATGAGATAAATCCTGATTTAACTGAATTAAACGAATTAATTAATATATGCAACAGGGAGAGTCCTCCAAGCAAAATGTGGTATTAAGTTAAGAAAGAATAAAACGAAAAAGAAATCTCGCAAAGCTAAGTGGCACGTGATAAGAGAGAAAGAAATAGAAAACTTTCAATGGGAGTTATCTGTATTAGACGAACTAAAAAAAGATAATGGGAAGCAGACGAGAAAAGTAACAAGAAATACGAAATACTATCTAAAGAACAAATACTAGAGATTAAAGAAGAGCTTTAGGTTGTGGACCGAAGGTTACGTAGATATGACGAGGGCTAAAATTTCTTTAGGCAGAATA